>NC_092356.1:32156440-32372356 GCF_963676685.1 Mytilus edulis
TTTTTTTTTGTTGTTGTTGTTGTAAAGGTGTTTTTAGTTATTCAAAAATGATCATGTGATTCAAAACGACAAATGTAAAAAATTACGAAATGATGAAAAAAAAATTTGGCTTGGATGAGATTCGAACGTAAAATATTTTCTCCGCAGCGGAGCGTGTAGGCGATGTGAACCACATAAACACAGTAGCTGAACGTAGTAAATAAGTCATATTTATGATTTTGATTCATAAACCGTAGGAACAACAATTTTGTTTTGTTTTTTATTTCTTTACTTCTTATTTACGATTCAACTTAATATCAATGAAATGACCATTTCATTGTTGTTGATTATGTCATGGTAATTTTTTTTTTTACATAACAGACGTCAGTGCAAAATGGAAACTGAAGTTTTTGTCTGCTGTGCCGTGGAATTTATAAATACGAGTTTTGTAGATCGTGTTCCGGCCGTCTTATTATTTTGTGTAGTACTTTAAAGCAATGAAAAGAAAAATAATCATAGAATTAAAATTTTGTTTCCATTTCGCTTTTTCGTAAGAGATAATAATATGAAAAGACGGAAGAACTTTTTACGTGACAAGTTCATGTGATGTAGACTAGTTTAAGCTTAACTTACCTTTCACGGAGTACGAATTCCACCATTTTCAAAAATATAATCACATCTTTTAAATTATATTTAGTTCTTTCAATTCTGTCTGTTAATACCAAGTATTTAAGGAATGATACGCTGATTTCTGTTCCACTATAAAAAGCTTCTTAACAACAGCACCAGTAAAATTCCGTGCGTCAGTTCCGTAATCACTTACAATAAATATAGACGGTAAGGGCTAGGCTTAACTTGAGAGGCTATGTTTTACTTTAATATGAAGAAATACGCTTTGTAATGTACTTTCTATAGCCAAACTTTATTGTTATCAACCATTGACCAAAAAAAATGTAAAAAATACATATATGTTCCTTTTTTTTCCCGATACCGGGAAAAACGGACGATAATTAGAGAACTTCGATGCCGGTTTTGAGCAAGTTTTTAATTAAAATTCAGTATGAGCGCAGCTTTGCCCCACGAAAATATTTCAACATAAGATGCATTTAGTTGATAATATTGCTCTGACAAAATATTTCGTTGGGGCAAGACTGCTCAGGTACTTTTTTCGTAAAAAAACTTGGCGAAAATGAGTAAAAAATTGCGAAAAGCCAACAAATATGCACGTGAAGTGTTGTCAAAACACGGCATTGTGACGTCATAACTACAAAAAAACATTTTTTTCATAAAATGAATATGTCCAACGGAAAAAGAAAGCCATACACATACGAATCAGTAGAATTTTGCATTTCTATGTTATTGATTTTTCGAAAATATTTTTGTTATGGGGCAGGTATATAGGCCCTACTTATTATGTAGCAATTACTAATAACATTGTCTATTGAGGTACTGTTGCAAAACCGTAAATGAAAGATTTTCAATTGAGCATCTTATAAATTTTCCGGTCTTTATCAGAATTTAATCCTAATATGTTGTTATTTGTAAATGCATGTTTTTTTTTAACATGAAATTCATTTGGTTATCTTTAGATACTACACATTACAAAGAACCGTAAATGAATGATTTTCAATTGAACATCTTATCAATTTCCGGTCTTAATCAGAATTTAATCCTAATATGTTATTATTTGTAAATGCATGTGTTTTTTTTTTAACACGGAATCAATTTGATTATCTTTAGATACTACACATTACAAGAAAGAAAGAATTCAGACGACTATATACTGTGTTGTATCATATCATATTTATTTAACTTCATACATATGCATGGTACAGCTATAGGACTTTTGCATCAGGTCGCTAGATACATTTTCTTGAAAAACCCAACCTACACATTACAAGAAAGAAAGAATTCAGACGACTATAAACTGTGTTGTATCATATCTAAGAAACGACACGAAATTCAATCACAACACAATGTATATAAATGATGACCACACTATATATTCAGTAGCTTCATATATATTTTTTATTTTTAATTGTAGAGCAAAATACAACAATGTAAAATGTATTAAGTCCAAAGGGCAAATAGTTTTATCGTTCTAATATATATATTACTAAAAAACAATAGAAATATACAGCAACAGATCCAAAATCATCTTTCTCTTTCTTCAGTTTTGTTTTAATTTTGATGAAAAATTATAACATCTCTGCTTCTGTATAATATTTTGTCCTGAACAGAAACAGAAAAACCTCTCCGTTGACAAAATTTTAATTCCTTTAACTTGTTTCAGCAATCCATTGACATAAAGTATAGATGTCCGCATTTATAATTCGTCTAAAGTATGCACTTTACATGTAATACACAATAAGATTGACATACAAAAGATGGCAATTATTTTCAAAAGGATAGTTTTAATCATTGTGAGATCAAACAAGCAACAAATGAAGGCAGTTATTTGTGTGTTACTTACAATATCTTCAGAGCCGTTAATCCGTTAAAAACATTAACATCAAGAATTCCAATTTGGTTGTTTTGCAGCCACCTGTAATATGATATTTATTAAACGTATTTCTGCATCAAATATTCAATATTCATCAATAAAAACATAAGTACCTACGAAGAAAGGACCATTGGATGTGAAGTATATCTATTTGAAAATTTGGTTGTTATGTTGCATATAGTACTTTATTTGACCTAAGTAACATATATGGGATTCAAGCGTCACTGATGATTCTTTTGTAGACGAAACGCGCGTCTGACACAACTATAAATCAATCCTGGTTTCTATGATGAGTTTATTTACAACAACTTGGTCGATGCGAATTTGTATCCCCCAGGGTTTCACCAGCCTAGTAGTCGGCGCTTTTATGTTACTATGACTTGTCATTAATATGGTAACAATTATAAATTAACTGTTTACAAAACTTTGAATTTGTGGTCCTATATGCTTTTGAACTTAGTACTTTATTTGGCCTTTGTAAATTTGTTGATTCAAGCTTTTATAATGAGTTTTTTGTAGACGAGACACGCACGTCTTGCGCAAATAAAAAAAATCAATCCTGGTATGAGTTTATATTTACATACTTCTAGTAACAGACGTTTATCTACCCTAAATAGCTTATATTTATCAATATCCTGCCGTTCTAATTCAGTAGAAATTAACGATATCATTGCCACAGTTTTGAAATTTTAAGTAAAAGATTTTCAGTTCAGCATTTTTCAACTTCCAAACTTTAATATTTGCAATGCATGTTCTTTACATGGAATATAATTGATTATATAGATAGAACACATTACAAGAAAGTAAGAATGCAGATGACCTTATACTGTCATGTCAATACTTATTAATTTTATCTTAGAAACAGTAGAAAGTTAAAACAAAACAAAATGTGTACGTTTATGTTATCAGTGGAGACAGTTTTTATGAAAACAAACATATATGCATATTTTTTTGGCATACAGAAGCTTCAAATAATCTTTATTTTAGACCAAAACACAGGAATTTTAAAAGTCTAAAAAGCAAATGTTTTTATTGTCTTCAAAATAGATCTATTAATTAAAATGTAGAAATATACAGCAACAGATCGAATTTTTTTTTCTCCTTTTTTCATTTTTTTTTCAATTTTGATCAGAATGATGTCTTCTCTGCACATGTAAATATATCAGAAACAGAAACAGATAAACACCGCCGTTGAAAAAATTCCTATTCCATGAACTTTCTTCATCAAACCAATAACATACACATGATACAATCTAACGGTCCTTTTAGTATTCATTTAAATTGTTCATTTTACAAGGAATACAATATCTGAAAACAACCCAATTATTTTCTAAATATCGTTTAAATCATTGCCATCGTATACAGTAAAATATAGATTTGGTGTTACTTACAGTCTCTTCAGAGCCGACAATCCTTGGAATAAATGGACGTCAAGTGTTGCAATTTTGTTGTTACTCAGGCCCCTGTGAAACAATATTATTTTAAAAATGTTTTTACATACAATGTTCAACGTTTATCAATACACACAAAATTACCTATGAAAATAAATCATTTGGAGTTGTAGTGTATCTATTTGAAAACTACATACATACATACACACAGTTATTATACAAAAACTACCTATCACTGAAGTATGAGTCATCTGATTTCTGCAAATAATAAAAAAAGAAGAGAAAAAGTAAGAGAACATATAACTATCGATACTTTTGTTGGATGAAGTTACTTGAAGTTACTTAAAATGTATATTGAACCGTCAAATCTCATTTCGCCTCAAGCGTTGAAAGTTTATTGCTGGATATTAAACCTACAAAAGTACATATTTGAAACGTAATTCTGCTTGAATTTGTCATATCACTCAATGCATACATATTTACCTTCATATTGAAGAACAATGGCAACGTGCTAGTTCTTAACGTTACTATATTTATTTTCTTGAAATTGGTACAGTCAACATGTAATACAAAACTATATGAACACACATTAATTAATATAAGTTGGAATATATATATGTTTTCAAAAAGATAAGTTAAATCATTGAAATAGCACAACTAAAACATATGAAGGCAAACGATATTTTTGTTGGATGACGTTACTTGTAGTTACTTTAAATGTATATTGAACCGTCAAATATCAAGCGTTGAAAGTTTATTGTTGGATATTAAACCTACAAAAATACTTATTTGAAACGTAATTCTGCTTGAATTGTCATATCACTCAATGCATACATACATTTTGTATTTACCTTCATATTGAAGAACAATGGCATCGTGATATATCTGCGTGAAAAATGATTTAAAAATTGCATAAAAATTAAAAGATGTTTTTAAAACAATAAATTGTTTTTCATGTATGAATGGAATGATACATGTTTCACATTTTAAGGCGTACAAACACGTCTGGTCTTTACACAATTTTATTGAATACCATTTTCTTAGTGACGATAAAGTACAACAGGAACTTTGATACTAGTGACCCTGTACTTAGTTTCTTATTACCTCAAATATTATAAACATCATTTCATCATCTCCATTTCGAGTTGTAATAAGGTGAAATTACACGGAGAGCTGTATTAACAGACATTTATTTCAAAATGCTGCTTTCAGAAATATCATTTTTTTAAATTCAGTTACCAAAGTTGTCCATACTTACACAATTAAGGCCTACCTTCATATATTATATTTGTCACAACAGTTTCCTTGTGTGTTTGGTTATCAAATGATTGTTTTCTGGGAAGTGATATTCCTCTAAACATGATTTGATTTCCTCATTATTAGTAACTCACAAAGTAATTGGACAAATAGAATACTGTTGTAGAACTGTGACGAAAAAGTAAAGATTTGAGTTTCATAAAAAGTTTAACTCTACACATACTCAATGTTAATTTGTATTTGTTTTTTTATTATGAAGAAGGAAAAAAAAGGAAAAAATGCACAATATTTTTGTCGAAAGAAGCTTATTGTAGTTGTTATGTTTCTGGTCTGTGGCTCCGTTCGTCCGTGCGTCCATCCGTTCAGGTTAAAGTTTTTGGTCAAGGTAGTTTTTGATGAAGCTGCCAAGTCCAATCAACTTGAAACTTAGTAGACTTGTTGCTTATGATATGATCTTTCTAATTTTAAAGCCAAATTAGACTTTTGACCCCAATTTCACGGTCCACTGAACATAGAAAATGAAAGTGGGAGTTTCAGGTTAAAGTTTTGGTCAAAGTAGTTTTTGGTGAAGCTGAAGTCGAATCAACTTGAAACTTAGTAAACTTGTTGCTTATGATATAATCTTTTTAATTTTGAAGCCAAATTAGACTTTTGACCCCAATTTCACGGTCCACTAAACTTAGAAAATGAAAGTGAGAGTTTCAGGTTAAAGTTTTTGGTCAAGGTAGTTAACTTGACACAATTATGTCTGAAGTAAAACAAATTCAACTTACTCAAAAAAAACAATATACAGACCACTGAAAACATAATGCCAGCTGTTAATGAAAATTTTAACAAATTAAAAACCAATGTTTATGAAAAAGGAGATTTTGTAACTCTCAAATTAGACTCATTGGAGGGAAAGTGTAAAGAAATACAATGTATAGTTAAGAAAACAACACACATAATGAAGAAATACAACAAAAGCAGATACATGTACATGTAGAAAAGAATGAGCATAATAATAGAAATCATAATGCACATACTACTGAAAATCATGTTAAGCAAGATACAAGCCGTGTTAAATCCATGAATGAGTCAAAACGGGACGAAAAGAGGTTAAATTCTAAAGAAAACAACAATGAAGTAAAATTTTGGCTGGTAGGATCTTCTATTGTTAAAGACATGAATGCGAAAAAAATCATAAGATATCAGTCCGCAAAGATTACTACACTAAGAGACAAGACTTTAAAAGGGGCAATTGAATTTCTTGAAACTGGAAAATTGAAAGCTGATAATATCGCATATCAAGTCGGATCAAATGACTTAGACGAGAAGTCTGCAGAAGAAGTTGTAAATGATATGAAAAAATTGGTATTGGCCACACAAAGATTAGTGCCGGGCTCAAATATTATAATTATCTTACCTAGATACTATAAAAATTACAAGCACACTGAAGACTATAAAGTTAAAAGGTTAGATTGCAATGCATTATTGGAAAAGCTATGCACAGAATTTAACCTAAAATTTGTACGTCATAGAAACCTAACACAAACTAACTTCAGTGATGGCATTCATTTAGATGTATATGCAGGAATCGGAATGTATGTAAGAAATTTGAAAAGCATTGTAAGTCCTCTTTTGGGAGTCGTAAATCCACAATATACCGAAAGTAGACAGAGTAATTGGAGAAATCAGCAACATGAGCGTCATTACACATTTAATAGAAATCCGTGGGACAACCATCATGACCATTCCTCTCAGTGGCAAGACAAATTCACAAACAATAACTTCAATGACTACCAACAAACAAGTCGTCGTAATTCAGACATGAATCTCAAGTGACTACGTTTGGCTCTTGAAGGCTTGCACTATTAAAATGTGTTGGTTACTGACCATGGGTACCATGGTGTACTGTTAATTGTTATCATTAAAATGTTTTCATTATTATTCTTATAAATAGCATTTTGTGTTTATGATTGGATAAAAAACAATGAAAGTCTTCTAAATAAGAGTAGAAAGTTCTGTGAAACAGTTTTTGTTTTGTTTCTTATTTTGAAATTTGTTCTCATTATCCCTAAAAAAATTAAAATATGAAAGATTTCATGTACCATGTATATATACCATGTTATTTTTTTCAAGTATGTTGGTATATATTTACTGAAAGGGGAAAAACATAAATAAATTATGTTTTCTTAAATTTTAATTGAATGTTAATGAGGGGTTAAAGAGAAAATATCCCTTTGTCTAGTTAATTTTGTTTGTTCTACATATTATTTCATAGTTTAAATTTTCCTAAATGTAGCATCAAAGAAAAAAACAAACAATAAAGGAAAAAAAGAGTAAATATTAAATGTGAAAATTCTCCATCTGGGGAAAATTTGAGTTACTTCCCTTTGCCCAATAAATTTTATAGATCTATATCTTGCTTTACACCAGAAATTGATTTTGAAATGAAAACAAATTTGTCGATTGGTAGTTGGAATATTCAGGGCCTGGGAGGTAAATTAGAAGATGACTATTTTTTATCTAGTCTTAAATATGACATAAGTATTTTCATGGAAACTTGGAAGGGTGCTGATTCTAGTACAAACATTGTAAATTTTAATTATGTACAGAAATCTAGAAAAAAGAAATTAAGATCCAAAAGATACAGTGGAGGTATAATTGTATATTATAAATCTACCTTACATAAAGGTATATCTGAAGTTTTAAATGTAACAAAATCTGACAACAGGCTATGGTTAAAGCTTGATAAATTTTTCTTTGGTTTAAAAAAAGATATATTTGTGTGTGTATGTTATATTCAACCATTGTCATCTACATTCTTTAATGATGACTTTATATTACTTGAAAATGAAAGCTGTCATTCAAAGGTAATATTCTTATTATTGGAGATCTTAACGCTAGAGTCAGTAATCATTTAGATTTTATTTCTGATGAAAATAATATTCATGATGATCTTTTAAATTTATTGCCAGATGACTATCTGGGTGATTCACATATATATAGAAATTCTTTAGAAAAAGTATTAAATCCTCATGCAAAACAACTAATTGATCTATGTATTACCTCCAGGCTCAGAATACTGAATGGTAGATTTGTAGGAGATCTTTTTGGTAATGTAACTTGTTATAAGCATAATGGTTCAAGCACTGTTGACTATGCCTTGTCTGACATGGATTTGATGTCCTCTATCGAATATTTTTATATTGGCGAACCAACATATTTGTCAGATCATGTCCCTATATATGTTATACTGAAATGTAATATATGTCACACAGAACATAAAAGTCATAAAAGCTTTACTCAGATAGGAGTGAAATATAGATGGGAGAATACATCAAGAGACAAAATGATTGAAGTACTAGGGGAAAATTTTATTAAACAACAAATGAGAGATTTTGAAGACTCACAGTTTGAACAAACTTTTTTCAGGAATTGACAAGGCAACTTCTGATATAAAAAATATTTTTGAGAGCCTAGCAAATAAATCATGTAAAATTGTAAGATATAAAAAAGTTAAACAAAAAATACTAAACAGAAAACCATGGGTTGACCATGAAGTACGTGATCTTAAAAAAACTATTAAAGCAAAAGGAGCTAAACTGAGACGAGAACCATTTAATTTAGAGCTAAAATGTAAATTTTTTACACATGCTAAAATTAGTAAAGAGAAAGAAAATTATATTTAATAAGAACTTATATGAAACATTAACAAATTTGCAAGAAAATGACCCAAAAAAATATTGGGAACTCCTTAAAAAATTAAAAAATGATCTTGTTTAGTGTCTTCATTTTTTAATTTTTTAAGGAGTTCCCAATATTCTATGCATCAAAACCATCATGTATTATTTGTGAAGTTAATGCGGAATATTTATCAACAAGGTCTTGGTACCTTCCGATGAACTCTTTTTTTAGAAAAAGAACGCGATGTTCTTTGACATACCCCTGGTTCATCAACTTTCTACTCAGACACTGATGATGTTTTACAAAGTTTGAGTAGCAGCTGCAAGCTCTTGAATATCGAATAAGTTGGGAAATATATATCCCATATGCAGGTGAACAAGTAAGAAAACCTATCGCACTCGATTAGAATTAGAATGTTGTCGTATCATAGCGATGTTTGTACATACATGTTGTATATGACCCTAAAATGACTATTTAGACATGTTAGAAGAAATAATTTTTTCACATAAATGATAACATTTGTATTTTATATTTTTTCTTTTAAACGGCACCAATTAGTATGATTTAACTGATTGATGCAAAATATTATATTGACGTTCGGCCAAAAATCCTTAAACAAATCTAATGTTTGTATATTTTAACCTCCTTATCGATCATAAATTCTAATACAATCAGAATTTTCTAAGTTACCATATTCACAATACCTTCAGCGTAATCAATGTTGGTAAACATTAATTCGCATTTTCTGGCCTCAATACTCAAACCCTTTTTAAATCATATTAATCTCGACCAGAGTTATGGTTACGTAATTTAGTTTCAAAATGATGCAGAAATATATACACTTTTTTTAGGGGAAATTAAAAAAAAGATTCTTAAAGAAATAAAGTGCTGTTCATTATATTGCATTCTCAAATACTTGTGTAACTTTGAAAAAAGAAACCGAAAACGCAACGGTGGTAGAATATGTAGAACATATGGGAACTTTGTAATATGCGTCGTTTTCTGATACCATCAAAATAGCATAACGTTTTTCTGCATTACATTTTATTTGCCATATTCGAGAATAAAAAAGTGGGACAAGTCTAGCATATCCGTTTGTAATGTGGTTGATATATGGCAATCATACTGACAGATTTAAAAAAAATAATGTATAGTTATTATTGAGCTTTGGCAGCTCACATTGTCATTATAAGATAAACACATGTAATATATCTGCCTTTAAATCTATAAAAATCTAGATTAGTTTAACACAGATTTATCGCATTATTAGTAATGAATGTTAATACAATAATTCCATGGCTGTTTGATAACAGTGTTAGCAGATTTCGAGTATGGTCTTTTGACGTATATGACCTATCACCTCATTAAAAAAGTTTCATAGTCAATCAATACCGATGGTTGGAAGTATGACGTAGTTGTATTCATGCATACATTAGCCTTTAAAGGGTGCTGTCACAATGTTTTCAGTTCAGCTACTTAAGAATTTCATACATTTCGTCACGCTTATATTGTATTTGGCATAGGTAGCAATACACAATTAGGAGTTTAGTTTCGCATTTTGGCCCCAGTGGATTTTTCAAATATGAAAGTTATTGTGTAATAAAATCAATTTTTAGACAGCTGCGTGCTAATTTAGCCTTTAAAGGTGGTTTATAAGATCATCAATAATATTTTTTACATGTCTTATTGGCTTTTTTCTGTTTGACTCTCCGTACTTTCATAGCTAGACCAGCCATCGGTTCAGAAATTAATGTAATGTTTACAAACACTTTTTTCTACACGAAGTTTTTGACGCAAATTTACCAAAAAATTAGACGAAAGACATATGATTTGCAATGGATTAACTGAAAAGTTTATGAAAACAGCTTCAGAAAAGGTATTACTTCAAGCGATTGAAGTTCTACTTTTAGCCAAATTTTGGGGAAATATATGACATCTTTTCCCCCCTTTTTTGGATATAAAATATATGGAAGATTCTGATTACAAACATATGCAGATATATTACACAAAAAGTAAGCTTAATATTGCAAGAAAGCAACGAAAAGGGGATGGACAAATTTATGAGAGCAAATTTTGATATTTTGTCCTAACTGTTTATTGCTACCACAACCATTTCTGTTTTATTGTTTTTTTCAGATTAAGGGCATCCGATACAGTTTCAATGGAGTTAACTCTTGGCGCGACGTTAAGCGTTTGAATTCCCGCAAAACCTTTCTTTTCGCAGGACGTAATGCGTGTAATTTTCCGTAAAAAGAAACGTATTGTGGATTTTACGATGCTCCAATTTCTAATTCTAATGCTAACTTCTACACCATTAATATTAGTGAATTTGATTCTAACAGGATAACAGTCTAATAAAATCATAAGAAATAAAACACATTACTGTTTCTGTGAGATTTTCAAAAAAATATCTTATAGTGAGCGTTACTGAGCAATCTCAAGACGACTGACCATTTTGGTCTTACTAATATAATGCATGCCAATTATCATTTTTATTATCATTTATCATCTATGATTTTGTCCGGATCGATGTTCCGTCATTTTATTACAGCACAGAAAACCAATGATATTTTAAAGCTAATACCGAAAATTTAGGTACACGAAGAAGTAAACTTCCTAAGTGAACAATTTATTCAATTTATTTATGTTAAAAAAAATAATGGTATGCCGCTAATATTAACAATATACAACTTTAATAAAAGAACAAAGTTCCTATTTCCTCCACATAGCACGTATTTTATCTAACAAAAGGAAATAGCCAACGACATTTTTATACGCCCGTAAAAACATTGACAGGATGTATTATGGTATACAAATTAAATTTAATGTCCGATGTCCATCTGTCTGTCGTAATTTTGGTACAGCATATTTATACCTCACGCAACGAAGTTGCGGAGGGTATAATGTTTTGACCCGTCCGTCTGTCTGTCTGTCAGTCCGTCAGTTGTTTCTTGTCATCGCAACTCCTCTCAAACCACACATCAGAATTTCATGAAACCTTTTTGGATAGTAAGGACATACGTAGGTGTGCATATCGACAGGAAATTACATTTTTTTTTCTAGGAGTTACGCCCCTTTGAACTTATTTGCTTCAATGATACTACTGCAAGTTTATGAAAAAAGGGGGGTTTTCACATGTCGCGCCGTATCTCAGAAACTATTTATAATTATTGCATAAAATTTCACAAACTTGTTAGTTAATTATTCTTAAGATCTGTATACTTTTTCGTGATGATTCTTTAATTCATTTTTTAATTCTTGAATTTTTATTGAGCTTCAATTTGATATCACAGAATACAGGTTGTGATATAAACTTCATTTTGAGCAAGAATAAGGAATGAGTCAGGATATACTTAGCATGACTTCCTGTACAATCCCATGTTGTTTTAAAAACATATATTATGTTTTTGTCATAAGACGACGGGCGTATCATGCGCTAGTAGTGCAGCTGTTTATTTTGTTCTTTTTTTTTTTTACAAATAAATGAGAAATGACGGAATGATGCAATATCAAATATAATTGATATTTCTAAATGGCATAATTCTTTTAAAGAATAGTTGATATGCACTGATTTTCGAACGTGTCCATACGATATCAGTTTTATAGAAATTTGGCAAGAATTGTACACGTGAAAAACCTAATTAATCAGAAGGACCGGAAGGACAGACAAAGGAATGAACATGCGATATGTAATGTTCCCCGCAATGCGTCTCGCTGTGGTGAAAAAACATTATCATATATAGTTATTTACAAATAAAATTACGCAATGAGAGAAGTATTTGGATTTTAATCGGTGCTCGCCACCCTCTCTTCCCCCCCCCCCTAAACAGCTTTAAAAACTGAGGAGAAAGAATATAACAGTACAATATTAAAAGTTATTTGCTTTGAAATCGTAATTTAGGTGGGTATAGAGTGGAAAGTTAGGAGAAGAATAAAAACAAACCCATAGCTGATAATATGGTAATATGTCCAGTCCTCTCGTTATTAATCCAATTGTTTTTGCCAAATCAAAAATTTCAAAATTATGGTGTAGTTTCTCTGTCTTCACAATGAAGATTCTCCTTTATAAGATTTTGTTTTTGTTTTCTGACAACATAAAAAAGAAGATGTGGTATAATTTCCAATGAGACAACTCTCCAAAAGAGTTAAATATGACACAGAAATTAACAACTATAGGTCACCGTATGGTCTTTAGCAATGAGCAAAGCCCATACCGCATAGTCAGCTATAAAAACTGTGATCTTTAAAACTGTTTAGGAGCCTCCCAATTTTATTCAATTGTAACCATTGACCCGAATAAAAGTTAGATTTTATGAATTAATGTGAAATTCTAAAAAGTGATTAAAACGTGAACAAAAGGATTTTAAGGAGTATTGTAATGAAACAGCAGACCACAAAACAAAACAAAAAACAACATCGAGAGGTCAACATATCGTATTTATAAATTTATACACGAGTGTGTTCAGTACATGTACATGTATGTCAAGTTCTAAATGGCCCAGTCTTTAATTTTAAAAGCTGTAAAAAATATCAACAGTCCGTAATAACTTTTCTTGAGATTTTTCCCTCTTAGACCACACATAAAGAGATGTATTTAAGATTCACATGATTTTATTTCCGAAAACAATATTACAAATTTTTAGGTAGCTCTTTACAAGTAATATTTATACATCTCAAAAATGTCGCCGGTAATTTGCAGAGATAACGTCGAAATTGTCTTGCAACGACGTCGTGCACTTTAGCGCTAACGTTGAGGTTACAAAGGGGGGACGCAATTTTTAGGATAAATCGCATTTATCATAGAATCCAGCACGGTGACATATATTTTTTATTTGAGATTTGGAGAAAGCATGACAAAATGCAGTTTATGCAGAAAAATGATAAAAATGACATTTTCAGAAACAGTTTATTTCCATATTTTTAGGTTTAGAAAAATGCCATTTTGAGCACCTGGTCCGCAATGTCAAGCAAGGCTTGAACAATTGTATAGTCATTCGTGTTGGTATTGATTTTTTCACTTATTGTCACTTATCACAGCTTCAGAATGAACCCGATCTTAATAATTTACGACGAAGAATATTTGCTCCAAAAATTTTATAACGTTGCCTAAATTTTTTACAAAATTGCCCAAATCCCCAATTTTCAGCCTCAATTTTCTCGAAAACAAGCACGGTGACCTATGTTTTATTTTGTGTTTTATTTTACAACTCGTCAAGGCCTATAACATATTTCAAAATTATAAAAATGACATTATATCGAGAAACTGTATCGGATGCCCTTAAGATACTATCACAGAACTGTAAATGGCCGACATTCAATTCAGCATCATATCAACTTCCGATCTTTATCAGAATAAGAATTGTATCGTTTTATTTTGATATTTCTAAATGCATGTGGTTTTTTTAAAATACCAAATCCAGTTAATTATTATTAGATAGGGCATATGACAAGAAAGTTAAAAAATCAGATGACCTGAAGGGGGTAGACCTTGGTAACACCAAATTTTTCCTCTCGTTTAATTTACCTTATATTTACATCATTGAAAAGGTAGGGGTGCATGCATCATCTGGCAAGTTTTAAGGAAATTCACCGTTTCATTTTATGTTAGGGTTTATTGAATATGACCAGTTTTGGGGTACCTTAAAAAAACGGTCGAAAACATTAGTAGGTAACAATTATTGAGTGTTTTTGCATATGTTGGCATTAGAAATACCCCTGACTGTTTAATTGCATAAAAGAAACATATTTTGAAGTAAATCTGAAAAATCATGGTAAAACAAATAGCCTGAATGTAAAACAAACGGTTTTTAATAATTGATACGGCGAAAAGTCTGGCCAGCTGGGATAACACATTTTTTTTTCAATATAGCCAAAATAAAGTTTTGTCGTTTAATTCCTGTTAAAAATTGTTTGAACATTTATTGGATATTAATCTTTAAATTAAAAAAAACCTATCGAATTTGTCCGTTTATAATTTTAAAATGTTTCAACAAGTTGGCTAACAAGGCACACGAAAAAAGTAGAAATTTGGGATAAAAATTCAGTTTCCCCTTGCAAAACCTCCTACAGACTGTCATTGCATTCTTTTAATACTTAATAGTCAAAGGAGTACTGTCCTAATGCTAATTACAATTACAATGTTATAAGGAAAAACAGTAATAATCAGTATGGGACGAGTATCCTTGGGACGAGTTGACATGATTTTTTATTACAACTATTTGTTGGTTTCTCTCCCAGACTACAAAATACCACTATCATCAATAGCAGACGCTTTTAGAATTCACTGTTTTGACAGTCTGTCACTATCTAAGTACTATCTTTGTGTTAATGTAGATTACCTATCAGCATAAGCTTGTACTAGGATTGATGTTCAGATCATATCTTCTAGAATATAGCTTTTTATATTGGAAAAAATAAAAACAAACACAAACAGTAAGTACAAACTTTGCATCAATGAGTTAGCACTAAAACCATATTAATTCATTCTTTAATTCATATGTTCAAATCGAATTTCCCAAAACTTCCAAGATTTTTTTCTAAACGATGCCACAAGGTACTTTAGTCAATATACAAGTTGCTTCAGAACACCCCAGACTCAGGTCATTGGTGTTTTTTTTAAGCATTTCATGGTAATTTTCTACCTTTTTATCGACATCACTAAAAAAGATGTTCTTTAGTTAAATGTTTAGTGTTGTCAAACATATACAGCTGACTGGATTTGTCTGCATCATTCTCACAACCAAATGTAAACAACATAAATGCTTGATCACTGTTTAATTTACTGCTTTATTAAAACGCACTAATGACTTTTAATACATGTGTAAGAGTTGTCTCCCATATACCAGGTCTAGCCCCTTTAACTGTCTGGTCAATTATATTTATTATTTAAAAAAAAAAGTACAAAGTTTAATCAACTCCAAATGTATATGAATAGTGCAGATGACTACAATATCTATTCAGTAGCTTTATATAATCTTTTATTTATAATTTTAGGGCAAAATACAAAAATGTTAAATTGATAAATTCCAAAAGGCAAATATTTTTGTTGTTCTAATAATATATACTACTAGTAAAACAGTAAAATATATAGCAACAGATCAAATATGATATTTCTCTTTCTTGTGATTTTGTTTCAGTTTTGATAAGAATTCTGTTACTCTGATCCTGTATTATATTGTTCGAAACAGAAACAGAGAAACCTCATAGTTGACAAATTTCCCTTGAAATAGTTTTATGACGTGCAACCATCTTGGATTGTACAATCGCTGTACAAAATTGGTCTAGTTATTTGCGAAATATCTGCAATTTATTAGTTAGGCTATTTATTTATATAAAGAAAACTTGTTGCATTATTCCAAATATCTAAAAAAAGTATTAAATATTTGTGCTTTTATTATCAATTTTTTAACTTAGCCATTTAAGGGGAGAAAACTCTTGAATTGAAAGAACACATTTATACTGGTGTGATAGGGATTTTTTAAAATTTTTTACTTGTCGCTAGCAAACAAGTTCTTCAACGTTTTTTATTTCAATCCTGGTATCAATGATAAGTTTATATATAACAACTTACAGACGTTTATCTAGCACACATAGCTTATATTAATCAACGTTCTGCCTTTCTAGTTCAGTAGAAATTAACGATAGAATTACCGCATGAGATGCAGTTTTGGAACTTTAAATGAACGATTTTCAGTTCAGCATTATATCAACTTCCGATATTTATCATAATCATAATTGTTTTGTAATTATTGGATATTTGTATATACATGTTTTTTAGTTGATTTAGTTGATTTTATAGATAGAACACATAAGAAGAAAGGCAGAATTCAGATGACCTTATACTGTCATGTCAACTTGTATTAATCATATCTTTGAAACGGTAGGAAATTAAATCAAAACAAATTTGTACGTTTCAATTATGAGTGGAGACGATTTTTCACGCTTTAAAATATATTCAGTTAAGTAGCTTAAAATGATCTTTATTTATGAGCAAAACACAAGAATTCCAAAAGTCCAACAAGCAAATATTTTTATTGTTCTGGAAATATATTTTACTAATGAAATGTACAAATGTATAGTAACAGATCGATATTTTTTTCTCTCTTTTTTTAAATTTTGATAATAATAATGTAATCCCTGTATCTGTAAATTTATCCACCTAAACAGAAACAGGTAAACAACGCCGTTGCCAAATTCCTATTCCCTTAACATGTTTCATCAAATCAATAACATACAATATAAAGGTTTATTTTATTATACGTTTAAATTGTACATTTTACAAGGAATACAATATCTGAAAAAAGACAATTCTTTTCATAAAGATCGTTTAAATCATTGCCATAGCATGCAATAAAATACATTTTTTGTTGAATCAAATTACTTACAATGTCTTCAGAGCCGACAATCTTTTGAAAAGATGGACGTCAAGTGTTGCAATTTTGTTGTAACTTAGGTCCCTGTAAAATAATATTTCTTTAAAAGTATTTCTGCATACAATGTTCAAAGTTTATTCAGAAATTTCCAGTACCTAAGAAAAATAGACCATTTATTGTTGTAGTATATCGATTTGAAAAACTGGTTGTTATGTTGTATACATACATACAGACAGTTATTATACAAAAAATGCTCAAGAATGACTTAACTGATTTATGCAAAATATAAAAAAAGAGAAAAAGAAAGAGGAAAAATGATAATCAATATATAGTAACTCTATATCATTTTCATGTTATGCGTGGGTCAATGTTAAATTGAAGAAGTCCAAGGAGTATAGATTTTACTGTTATTGGAACATGTACTACTAATCAACAATTCGGAAATGTATAGAAGAGGGACGAAAGATACCAAAGGGACAGTCAAACTCATAAATCTAAAACAAACTGACAACGCCATGGCTAAAAATGAAAAAGACAAACAGAAAAACAATAGTACACATGACACAACATAGAAAACTAAAGAATAAACAACACGAACCCCACCAAAAACTAGGGGTGATCTCAGGTGCTCCGGAAGCACATGCTCAATACTGCTATTCCTCTATAGTAAGCTTTGATCTGAATTTTAACAAGAATTTTGTCTGTTCAAGTAAACTACAAATGTACCTGTCATAAACATATACAGAGTAAACTCTGTTTTGAAAAAAATGTATACCATCCTAGAATATCTTAGAAATTCAGTAACATAATGCTTAACGTTATTATTTTTTGATTTCTTAAAATTGGTACAGTCAACATGTTATATCAAACTTTATTAACACACATTTATTAATATTAGTTGGAATATATATATATATATGTTTGTAAATAGATAAGTTAAACAATTGAAATATCAAATCTAAAACACATGAAGGCAAACAATATATTTCTGTGATCAAGATCCTTAACGTATATATAGCCGTAAAATCTCGAAGATATTCACCTCAAGCGTTGCTATGTTATTGTTGGATAAAAATTTACAAAATAATATTTTCAAAAACGTAATTCTGCTTGAATTTGTCATATCACTGAATGACAAATATTTACCTTTAAAATTGAAGAACAATGGAAACGTACTATATCTGCGTGAAAAGTGAGTTAAATACTGCATAAAAAGTAAAAGATGTTTATAACACAATGAATAGTTATTTTTCATGTATGAATAAAATGATACATCATAAACATATTAAGGCTAACTGAAACGCCTGGTCTTTTAGACAATTTTACTGAGTACTCAATACCAAATTCGAATACAAAATCAATTTTCTTAGTAACCAAATATAACAAACAGATACTTCGATATAAGTGAAGCTGTACTTTAATTAGGTTCTTATTAACTCAAATATCATAAACATCATTCTATCATCTCCATTTCGATCTGTTATAAGATAAAATTACACGAAGTTCAGTATTAGCAGACAAAAGTTGCAAAATGTTGCTCGCAGAAATATCACGTTTTGATTTATTACCAAAGTGGTTCTTATTAACCAAATTACAGCATACCTTAATATATTATATTTGTCACAACGATTTCCTTGTATGTTTGATTATCATATGATTTTATTTTGGGACCCGATATTGCTCTAAATTTGATTTGATCTTCTCATTATAAGTAACTCACGAAGTAATAAGACAAACGGAAAACCGTTATATATGGAAGGCCATGACTGCCTTATGTTGATGATCAGCATTATATGCAGTGATCACAACATGATATCCAGTGGTTTCACCATTATATGCAGTGCTCATAACTTAATATGTATATACTCTAAATATTAAAAACATATATATTTATACACATATATAATTGTGCATTTTGGATTGTTTTTTTTTTTTATTTATGTTGGTCAGCGATGTTATTCGAAATAGAATTTTACTTAAACATATACGATTTTCAATCTTATTTTAAAAAGGCATGGCAGAGCAATTTTTAGTGCAAAATAACTATTTTGAGAATTGTAATCCTTTTAAGTATAAAATTCGGACTATGCTTTACATAAAAGTCTAATAAGTTTCGACAATTTTCCAATTTTTACCCCGTGAGTGATCCAAACACAGGAGAAAGAATCCCCACAGAAATAATCAAGATCCACCGTCAAAGTAACGTTGCCAGGTAACGAAAAATATTCAGATATGAAATTTTCATCCTCTGACATTGTTCCTAACATGGGATTTGGAAAAAACATTTTTTAACAAAAATAACAAAAATCATGAAACTATAGACAAGTTTGTATGTGAGAAGAATTAGAACGCCAAAATCAACAACGAGAAGAATTCACATTAAAACAATACTAGTAGTTCTCCATTACTATAATTATATTACAATTATATATTGACATAATAACGATTGTCGTTTTTTGTGCTTCTGTTATGATGACAAAAATTTTGTGTGGACCTTCAAAAATATAAAAGAAGTGCTCAGTAACAAATAGCTTTCCTCTTTAGTGTGTTGTTGCTATCATCTGGACTTTATTGCAAATTTTAATCAGAATCATTCGTGCGTAAAATATAGGTGAAGGCGACCAACTTTTTTTTCAAGGTCCATTGTTATCAAAGATGTGCGATCTAAAAAATATCATTCTTCTATGACTTGTAGTTGATTAGATTTTGTATCTTAATGCAAAACTTAACCAGAATTACTTTAGATCAAGATGACTCTTTTTTCATGGACAATCGTTACTATCCATCTGATGAGTTAAGCCTTTTTCAACTGATTCTTAAAGTTCGTTCTTATGTTGTTCTGTTACATCATTGAGTCTGTCCCAGGTTAGAGGGAGGGTTGGGATCCCGCTTACATGTTTAAACATGCCACATTCTGTATACATGTATGTGTCTGTCCCAATTCAGGAGCCTGTATTTCAGTGGTTGTCGTTTGTTGATGTGTTACATGTTTGTTTTTCGTTTATTTGTTTGTACATAAATTAGGCCGTTAGTTTTCTCGTTTGAAATGTTTTACGTTTGTCACTTAGGGGACTTCTATAGCTGACTATGCGGTATTGGCTATGTTGAAGACCGTACCGTGATCTATAGTTGTTAATTTCTGTGTCATTTGGTCTTTTGTGGAGAGTTTTTTCATGTCAAGTATACCACTTTTTTTATATATATTAACCATGCATGACAAACTGACAAACAAACGTAGTAAACTTTTTATCTACTCCCACAAAATCCGTTTTCCGAAGAGATGATAAATATACATTGTATAAATGAAAACGTTAAACTGTGTCTAGAAAGGGTGAATTTTTCTTCTCAAAGTTTATATCTTTATATAAGGCTGCTGATCATATTTAGACGACAAACTACTTGACGTGCTAAAAAGCTTGTACAAAATTTGGAATAATTGATGTAATGTTATGTTAAACACCTACAGTGAAATGCTTTAAACTGCATTTTTCATATCTGTTAGATACTTAATCATGTAAAATTACAATAATCTGAAATTCGAAGCCAAATAATGACTCTATCATGACATATATAATCTAGCGTAATATGGGACTTAGGTCTTATAGAAAGCTAACTATTTTACTAAGAATGTATTTAAGCTTTTTAAAACGGAATGACCGACTATAAAGTGGCACCTTGCTAGAGTTATTCAGTAGGAAATGAACTCGAGGCATACATCATACAAAATTTCATTCAATCTTTCATGAACTTTTTCATAATTTAACTTACATTATGCCATGCGTATTTCTTATGACGAACATAACTATTCTATTCATTCAACTCTTAGTTTCATCATTTCCATAAATTGAACTTTCCATAAATTAATAAAATTATATCTATCCAACTTGCAGACAAAAGCAGGCGTTTTTTTTCTACAAATAGGACACATTACAAGAAATTAAGAATTCAGATGACCTTAAACTGTCTTATTCCTCGTTATTATTTCTTTGAAACGGTACGAATTTAAATCAAAACAAAATGTATCCTATTTAATGAATTGTGAAGACGGCTTTCAAAAAGAGAAAAATAAATTATTTTACTTGATATTCAGTAGCTTCATCTATACTATTAAACGAGAAGACCTCGTTTTGTTTGTCGCTTCTCTTCCTTCCACAATAAATTAATCAGCATGCCTCTGTGTTATATACGTACCATGCATACCATGCATAGTCGCATTTGTCATCTGTTCTTATAATTATTAAAATTGGGTTATTTTGGGAGAAAAACGAAAATAAAGGCGCCCGGGTATTGTTTCCGTCATCAGTCCAAATTTTAAGTGAAACAAGACTTCCGGTTTTAAACTTGCAAATACTTTTCAAAAGAGTACTCGGGGACAGGACAATAATTTTCACATAGATAGAGACTCTCTATAGAATAAAGCAGTGATCGCCGTGGAGAAGAAACTTGAAATTGATATTTATTAGCAAATACACTTTATTTTAAAATATAGGTATGTTCATAGTATACAGAAACGCGAAAATAATCAGGAATTTAACAGAAAAGAAAAAATAACGAACTTTTGAAAAAGGGAGAGGGCTTAAAAAAAATGTCCTGTCTCCAAGTACCTTTGAATTACGATACCTTTTCTGAAATTCTCCAGACATAATTTAAAAAAAAATATTTTTTTCCCTACAATAGTTTACATAATTTTAACCAAGCTATAAATGCCCGCAATTTCGCGGATGTGTTCTAGTGTAATTCTGATTTTTTATATAACGGGCAAAATACAAAATGCAGAGATGATAAAGTCAAAGAGATTTTTTTTCTATAGTTCTGGAAATAAATCTTACTAATAAAACAGTACAAATATATAGCAACATATCTATTAAGCTATTTCTCTTTCTTTATGTTTCACAGTGTTACTATTTGAAAACGGGTTGTAATGTTAAATACTGTTGTTATACTGACAGAAATTTAGTATATCAAAACTAGCTATTGTTAATGTATGACTTCGCTGATTTATGCAAAATAAAATATGTTGGTATTCGCCTTAAAAAAACATAATATATCTAATCTTCGGACAATTTAGAAATTTGAAAAACAAAGACCATATTCAGTGTTGGCATTCATTTTTCCCCATATCAAACCCCTATTTTTTGTACTCTTAATCTGGAGCAGAAATATTTGTTAACTTAAATTGATTTTTAAAATGATGCTGACAAAAATGTCATTCCATTGTCCTTGATTCAGTTATCTAGGTTTTCCGTATCAACCACATTGAATCGGATACCAAACACTTATACTGTGCACAATTGGTCCCTTTGTATTTGTCTAATCAAATGACTTTCGGGATCTATATTGGTCTTACAACGGTATACCTATTTCATTCATTCAAAACAAATTTCACTTTTGCAAATTGGATACAATTTTAGAACTTTTATGGAAGAA
The DNA here is from genome assembly GCF_963676685.1 of Mytilus edulis. NCBI lineage: Eukaryota > Metazoa > Mollusca > Bivalvia > Mytilida > Mytilidae > Mytilus > Mytilus edulis. The sequence continues at coordinate 32,179,039 of NC_092356.1, forward strand.
TTATGTTATTAATTTTGCACTCGATTAGAAGTAGAATTTAATCGATATATATCAATATTTGTTTATAAACAAGTCTGAATTAAAAACAAAGTTCAAACCAATAATTGTGTTGGATAAAAACCGTAATTTTTTATACGTGTGCATGTAAAACAAATTTCGTTGTAGAGGGGTCTAAATACAGCACAAACAACATTTTCCAAAAGACCAGAAAAGTGAAAAAGTACATATTTACAAAACGCATTTGACTATTTATAATTCAACAGTTTGATGCATATTCTAGGAATACTGCAAAGAGAGAGGAAAACAATTGACTGTCGATATTTAGTATCTTTATTTATATCTATTTTCTTTCCAAAGTGCAAAAATATTCTTAGAAGTAGTACCAAATTAAATCATTACAATATTTATACGGTTGTATGAATAGTGGAGACATTTTTCAAAAAGAAATAAAACAAATGACTTCAATATGTATATACAGTAGCTTTATATAATCTTAATTTTCATTTTGAGGCATAATGCAAAAAATGTCAAATTGAAATAGTCAAAATAGCAAATATTTCTTTCATTGCCAAGAATCTGTCCAGTTTAAGGGAGATAACTCAATTTGATAACAATTATTTGTATCGACAAGGACGATAATCCATCCTCGCTCCACATGGGGTTACTAGATAATTTGACATGTGCGATAAGACGACCAATTAAGGGGTTGAACACCCGCTGGTCTGTAAAGATAACTTCAGTGAAAACCAATACCAGATGTTATCGCTAAAATAATTTTGATTCATGTTTTCTGTATTTTGGTGCAATTTGTAAAATTAATTGAAGGTCGGAGTTCCGATCTTTGTTGATACCGGAGGCTACTGAATTAGTGTATTAGTCCTAGTTGAAACATTAAAACGGCGCAAGATGTTTGACCCAAATTGGTAAATGAAAAATGCATATAAATAAATTAGATTTTCTTATTCAAAATGGATTGATCATCAAACTGACTGAAATGTATTTGAAATTTTAGTTCAACTAACACAATTGGCCGAAAGGTTGTTGTCTTACGATTCTTTTTTATTTTTTATTTTTATGTGTATATATATAACAGGTACCTCGAGAATTCGGAATGTCTGTCGTTTAATTGAATTTTAAAATTCATTGACAGTTAATTGTTATTAAATTTACACTCACTTTGAGTGAGGATAACAGCACAATTCCGCGAGTTCTGATTTGTTTTTCGTAAATTCTTTTGTTATAAATGAGGCCGTTAGTTTTCTCAATTGAATAATTCCATATTTTATTTTAATGTTGGGGCCTTTTATATCAGATTATGGCACTCACACCAATCTTTTTGTATCTATATACGTACGGTATGTTTTTTTCCTCAATGTTGAAGACCGTACGGTTGTCTATAGTTGGATACGACCACCTATACCAAGTCAGGAATATGACAGTTGTTTCATGTATCCATTCGTTTGATGTGTTTTATCATTTGATATTGCCATTTGATTTACGGGCTATTCGTTTTGAATTTTCCTCGGAGTTCAGTATTTTTGTGATTTTACTTTTTTTCGTTTGAACTTTGGTGGACAGTTGTCTTATTGGCAATCATATCACATTTTTTTTAATTTTCATATGTATGTTCGATGTGTACTGGTTTCGTGCCCAATGTACAGGGAAGCATTTTCCTACTAATTTTAAGTTTGGTCTTGTGTTGTGCTTTTATACCATGATAAATTTGAGCACTCACAAACATTTTTAACCCCGCCGAATGCCACGGTTTCTAGTTCTGTTTTATAAAGTCAGGAACAAATTTCTTGTTATTATGAGGTTGTCGTTTCTTGCTATCCACGAGAGAAAATATGACACAGAAATTTTGTTAGTCTTATGTGTGTGTGTGGTTTTTTTTAAATTTTGGTTTATTTATATGTTACGGAGTTTTGTGTGACGTTCTTTTCGCTAAACTATATATAGTTATAACATTATTGTATTGAATACCCCCCTCTCCCCTTTGCGTTAAAGACCCATTGGTGACTATGGGTTGTTTTCTGCTCTTTTGTCGGGTTATTGTCTCTTTTTATAACACATTTCCCATTTCCATTCTCAATTCTATTGAAGTTATAAAGCTACTATACGATATGGGTTTAGCTAATTGATAAAAGCCATACAGTAACGTAAAGCAGATTCTACATTTTGTTTGTAACTACGTTATGACAACAAACTTAAATCATGTCTGAAAATAAAATCTCGGAAATGTCATATTTATTGACCCTATCCTGTTTTTAATAAAATAATACAAGCTTCCAGCATCGTTTCCACCATATATCCACCTCGAGTATCCACAGGTATATAGCCTGAAGCTGACATGTTAATTGTCATACAAGTACCTGTTCAAAGCTAACAATCTTTTTCGTTTTGTGAAGAAATTATTGACTTTTTATTTAATATTGTTTCGGTTCAATGAATTTTAATTCAGTTGAATAGCTTGGGATAAAATAAAATGACAAGGCAATTTAGTAATCAACATGTTTCTTTTTGACGGCGAATATAAATTTATATCATCATGGTAAAACGTAAATTAATAACAGAAACTTGGTTTTGAAGAAAAATCTATTATCTGATTTTAACTTGCCGTATCAAGTGGTCGAATTCAGTGGTGTATTCTATATCCTGTTTTATGCACTGTTAAAGTGCGACGAAAAGGAATTGTTCTCCTTTATTATTGTGTATTCAAATCGTGAGAAAATAGCCTTAAAAAAGGTAATACAAGTATTGTTACGAAAAAGAGCCAAAAGGACCAGTTAAAATGCAACTAGTCACTGGGGGAGTTGTCTCATTGACAATCTGCAATCATACAGCTACTACTGAACTTTTTTTTTTTACCAAAGATGAATAGAAACTATTTAATCCCATTAATTAAAAAAAAAATGTGATTGTGTATTGATAAAACACTCAGTTAAACGTGCACCTATTTAATACAATGCGTTAACTTTAAGATTACGATTGCATTCTCATACTTTATTTAATATTGGTTATAAGCACGTGATAACAAACACAAACTAAAACTTTGAATATATAATTAACTTCAATAATAAAAACGTGAATTTCATATTATTTATTGTTTTGTAATTCCTTCAGCCCTAAACCAAGTCAATACAAAACGTCGTTTACACTATATCACATGAATTATTATGTCTCAGCATGACTGTACAAACAAGATTGTGTAACATGCTACTATCTGTTTACACAAACAATGTATCCTGTTGTCAAATAGAAATTGATAGAATAAAAACTTAAAATCGCCTACTTTTAAATCAAATTTGGTGCAAGGAGACAATAACCAATTTAAAAATAAACTACACCACATTAAACTATAACTTTTCATCTTTCTTTTGGTCACAACAGCTAAGGAATGTCATCAGTAAAAGTATTTTATTTATTTTTTCAAAGCTGACCACTTTTCCCTAAAAATGACATTGTCTGTCAGAATAACGGCAAATGTAAGCCATTTGACATCACTGTATGAAAAATCTAAATTTGTTGCATGAAGTTTAAACATTATTTTAAAATAATTTATATCATCAACGATTGTCTCCATGTAGGGTATCTGAATTCACGCATGGGCAATGTCGACCGGACTGATTCTTGACAATGTCGTTCTGAAATAGGTACTGATGAAATCAATTGATCAAGAATTTTATGATATCTGTTCCTACAAACTATCTTGTCCTAAACAGATAAACGGTAACGTCTCCGTCAAAGTAATTCCCACCCTTTCACTAATATAAGTAATGTAATAACATGAATCAAAGGTCCTTGTCAGTTATTCCGTAAAATTGTACATTTGACATAAATTACCAAATTCAGTTGACACAATTAAATAATCTCCGTATTCATACATATAACATCCGTAACCCATTAATCATGTTTTGTGAAATTGGTTCCTGCTTGTGTTTTCATCAACGGAATTGAGGGGAATCTATATTGGTCCTTAAATGGTTTCCCTTTTTCACTCAGTAAAAACTAATTTTTACAATTTTTTTGCAAATTCGAAGTAAAATTTTAGATCTAAAATGGAACAATTATATAAAAAGAAAAAACACAAAAATACTGAACTTCGAAAAAAATTCAAAAGGGAAAGTCCAAAATCAAAAGGCAAAATCAAAATCAAAAGTCCATACACATCAAACGAATGGATAACAACTGTTGTATTCCTGACTTGGTACAGGCATTTTCTAATGTAGAAAATGATGGATTGAACCTGGTTTTATAGCTAGCTAAACCTCTCAATTATATGACAGTCGCATCAAATTCCATTACATTGTCAACGATGCGTAAACAAAACAAACATACTCAAAGATTAAAAATGTCAAAAATAGGGGTACAGCAGTCAACATTGTGTTATCATCTTATTCACTATAAAAACACACATGTAACGAAGAAGCACAACAAGGCATACATCAAATTTAACATCCTCATTATGCTTATCTGATACGATTTTATTTATATATGTAAAGTCTACCAATAAAGGATGGAAGGTTTTCATTACTGGTGTAAAATTGCGCGTTTGAAATTCGCACAGGTAGGCATAAAATAATTTTGTCGTTCAAAGTATGACGGCATACATAAATGCAGAGTCACGTAAAGTAGATATAACAAAAAACAGACTTAACAGTAAAAGTAATAATAATAAATAAAATAGCTGTGTGGTTCAAAGTATGACATAAGTATGATACATCAGTACAGAGTCACGTCAAATGTATATCATAAAAACCAGACTTAACAGAAAAAGTAATATTAATGAATAAAAGAATAAAATAGTTTTGTCATCCAAAGTATGACAAGATCCATAAGTAAAAGTAATATTAATAAATGAAATAATTTTGTCGTGCAAAGTATGATGTTTTACATAAGCACAGAGTCACGTCAAATGAATATCTAAAAAAACTGACTTCACAGTAAAAGTAATATTAATAAAGACAAATACAAGAATACTATAACACGTTATTAAGATGATAACCAACGTCAGTACGCAAAATCTATACTCAAAGACCATCTTGTATTATTTGTGAAGTTGATACGGAATATTTATCAACAAGTCTTGGTACCTTCCGATGAACTTTTTTTTTAGAAAAAGGACGAGACGTTCTTTGACACCCTCCTGGTTCATCAACTTTCAGCTCAGACACTGCTGACGTTTTACAAAGTCTGAATAGGAGCTGCAAGCTCTTGAATACCGAATAAGTTGGGAAATGTATATTCCCTATGCAGGTGAAGTTGATATATTACTACTAAGGTGGGGGAGATTGATAATTTCAAAATTAAAATCGTCTCGTTTGTCATCAATTCTGGTACTGAGATGACTGTGTATGTCAAATTCGAGGTATAAGTCTAAAAATGAGGCGGAGGATGCCGTGTCTCTTGTCTCTTTAAATTCTAGTTCTGGTGGGTATATTAATGGAACCCAATCAGAAAAGTTCGGATAATTAATGGAAAGAACATCATCAATATATCTGAAAGTGAAATTAAATAACCTGGCTTCTTTGATCTTCCTGTTTTTGAAAAGTGTCTGAAGGAACTCCGATTCATATGAAAATAAGAAGAGGTCGGCAAGGAGAGGCGCACAGTTCGTTCCCATAGGAATGCCGACAATTTGTTGAAAAAGTCTACCTCTAAATTCAACAAATATGTTGTCAATAAGAAACTCCAGCATACTGATCACTTGTTCCTCTGTGTAGTATGTTTTACCCTTTTGTTCCTTATAAACAAAATATGCCTAATGATACCCCAACGTGATAAATTTATAGCGTATGCTACCATTTTAATGTCTAATCTATTGTAGTGCAAGCATATTTCAGACAAATTTTGCACATACTGCTACAAGCATGAAATTTGACATAGACCTTCTTCAACTATTACTCTATTAATTAAGGCATTTGAAAAAAGTATCCCAATTCCGGTAAAATCCAAAATGGCGGACAGTTTATTTAAATCAGCCCAATATCGAAGGCTTGTATGTAAAAAGGTGTTTTTATCATGCCACTATCATCATATTTTGTAAAACCTTTGTTATGTACTACAATCAATATGATATATTTTATAAATTATATGTCTTCAAAAACCCTACTTCCGGTAAAATCCAAAATGGCAGACATTGTAATAAAATAAGCTTATTTTTTAGGGAGGGTAATTGAAATGTGTTTTAACGTATTTCTGCTATCATTTTATTGTTCAAGAACCTTTCTTTGGTGCTTTTTAAGATGAAAAGGTTTGGATAGATTATTTAAAACAAAATATACTAGAATACTAAAACATTTTTTTGAATTAATACTTGTTGGTCACAAATACATGTTTATTCACAATCACCATCACACAAAGCAGTATACGGGAGACCCGATTTTCCACATTTACAATGACGGCAGCATCCTTTCTTACACCCACAATTAGTCTTCCCATTCCAAAAACAGATGTTTTTTTAATTCGTTTTCCCCATCTGATAACTTGTTCGATCTTACACTTAAACCCCGTATCCTTCTAGCAATGTCATTATCAAATTCATATCTGTTGATGTTGGCTGATCAATCATCATTCTATATGCTAAAGTCACATCTTCAAACGCCATCTATTTCACCAACGCAGTCTTTTTTTCCCTTTTAAAGGAATCATGAAATCGCTTTATGCCTAGTGCATTTGAAAGGTCATGAATATATATATATATATCTAAAGCTTTTCCCATTCCCAAATGCAAGCCAAAGTTTATCTGTCCCCGTATGTCAAGGCATAGCATAAACAGCAATGACAGCAACATCAGTATCGACTGTTCTAACCATGACTCATTTAAGTCTGTGTTTTAATGCATCAGACACATGCATCATGATTCCAGTGTCACCCTCTTTATGTAAACATGGTGCTAAACTTGAAAAATCATCATGTGGTGGACAACACAGAACATCCTTAGTATTCATTGCTACAACTACCTTTTCCTCAAAATTTTATTGAGCAAGCTGCTGTGAATGTAAACTAAAAAGTTCTTTCTCATTGTCGTCATCTCTCAGAAAACCTTGCCAATTTTGATGAATTTGTTTTGACCCTGGACTCGTCCGTGTATTCCCTTTCCCCTATCTCTTGCTTCTTGTAGCAGCCTTCAAACTATTGTCTATGTACGCTTCCGAGACTACATCCACTTTTGTTACAGTTTCAAGGTGTTAACAAACGAGTATGCTGATTTGGTATTATGTCCTTACCTTAAGAAACTATTGTCTATGTACGGCCCCGAGACTGCATCCACTGTTGTTACAATTTCAAGGTGTTAACAAACGAGTATGCTGATTTGGTTTTATGTATTACTTTAAGAAACACCTTGAAACTATAACATGAGTGGATGGTGTCATTACTTTTTCACTATTCCGTGACATAGGGGTAGACGAATTATGGCTTGTGTTTTTGGGCGGGCAAACAGCTTTGGATACATATCTATCCATGACCTTTCCAATGAACAAGGCAATGGGTGATCACATGCCTTTACCGGTTGTGATACGGTTCTCTGTTTGCTTGAAAAGGGAAAAAAGACTGTGTGGGAGACATTGATGGCATTTAAAGATGTGACTTTAACATTAAGTATACTGATTAATCAGCCTGAATCACCGCGGTTTTACAGAAAAATCGCATAAACTGATCAGATGGGGGTAACGAAGCTATAAAATAACTATTTGCGCAAAAAGGAAGACTAATTGAGGCTATTCCCTCAACTTGGTCTAGTCTTTTACAGCATGTAAAACGTGCAATGTATCATGGCGGGTGTGAATGAGTAACAAGCTTGGAATTAATTCCTATGCCAGACGCTTATGAATGACGAAGGGACAAATATGATCCATAGGAACCCCTTTGGACAACTCTTTGTGATGCCTCTTCATCTTGTCAGCAGCTTGTTCATTATGGATGCAAGAAAGGATGCCACGTTCTTTGTAAATGTGGAAAATCAAGTCACCCGTGCACTGCTTTATGCGCTTGTGGAGGTGATATAAACATGTATTTGCGGCCATCAATTAGTTATTCTAAAGATGGTTTAGTACTTTAGTGTCTTCTTTCTTTAACTAATCTATTCAAAACTCTACATCGAGGATACAGATTGAGGACTCATCTCTGAAATTTTCACAATATCGTTTTTTTTTACCGAAAGAGTTAACGTATTACATATTTGTTTATCGTTCAATTTTGATTAAATTTTTTTTTATACAAATAAGGCCGTTAGTTTTCTCGTTTGAATTGTTTTACATTGTTTTACCGGGGCCTTTTATAGCTGACTATGCGGTATGGGCTTTGCTCATTGTTGAAGGCCGTGCGGTGACCTATAATTGTTAATGTCTGTGTCATTTTGGTCATCTTTTTATATTTGTATTAAACATTGTAAACACAATAGTGAATTAGTAGTTTTTGAGATAACTTCAAGCCAAATGTTTAGTTACAGGCGCAAAAAAATACCCCACTAATTTAACATTTTGAAAAAAGTCGAATATTAAAATCAAAATTTGATATTTCTATGTCAGCAATATTGGATATTACCGGAAGTTGGGATTTTAAAGACATATAACCTATATACTGTATCCATAAGAAGCACCATAGAAAGGTTCCTGTACAATATGATGATAGTAGCAATACATTCAAACACATTTCAATTACCCTCCCAAATGAATACGCTTACTGTAGTACAATGTCCGCTATATTGGATTTTACCGGAAGTAGGGCTTCTGACGACTTATAATCTCTAAATATAGCCAAAAGTATCACATAACAAATGTTTGTGCCGAATATAATGGTAGTAGCCTTCGATATTCGGCTGATTTAAGTATACTGTCCGGCATTTTGAACTTTACCGGAAGTGAGACATTTTTTTCAAATGCCTCCCTATCTGAAATCAAAGAGTAATACTAGAGGAAGCGTTGTGCCAAGTTACATACTTGTAGCAGGATGTGCACAATTTTTCATGAAGCCGCCGTACTATTGTGACTATTGCACTCGATTAGAATTTTTAAATAAAATAAAAATTAATAAAAATATTATTCATGTATATTTTATGATAAATCATATCTTGTTTATTACCCCCAAAAAAGACAACTTAGATTAGATGAAAGTCAGAGGTAAAACGACTTATTTCTTTGAAACGGTATCCAGGTCAATCAAAACAAAATGTATACATATTCTAGGTATATTGCAGAAAAAAGTGAAACACAACAACCTTATGTCATTTTCATGTTATTTGTTGGTCACGGTCAAATTCCAGTAAAGATTGTACTGTACTACTAATCAACAATTTTCAAATGTTTAACACCGGATCGATAATGCTATTCCTCTGCAGTAAGGTTTGTCGTACATGCTAAAACAAACAACCTTGTCCTAAACAGATACAAGGTAACCTCTATTTTGATATATTGCATACCACCTTAGAATATCTTAGAAATATAGTAACATAATTCTTAACATTATTATTTTTTTCAAAATTGATTTATATTTTAAACTTATTTTTGACAAATAATTTATAAATTCATTTAGGAGTTGTATTTTTTACGGTTTCTATTTTGATTCTTTTAAAACATTGACACATAAACTTTGTTTTTAATTTTGTTTATATATACAATTTTATGTACTTGTATCGATGTGTTTTTACGTATTGTAAAGCGCTTAGAGTAAATGTTAATTTAGATAGGCGCTATATAAGCACTGTAAATAATGGTTATTTTTGATTTCATGAAATTGGTACATTAAACATGTTATACCGAACTATATGAACACACAATAATTAACATTAGTTGTAATATATATATATATGTTTCCAAAAGATAAGTTAAATCATGGAAAAAGCAAATCTAAAATAAATGAAGGCAAACACTTTTTTTTATCAAGTTACTTTAAATATATGAAGAGCCGTCAAATCTCGATAGATATTCACCTCAAGCGTTGAAATTTTATTGATGGATAAAAATCTACAAAATTAACATTTTGATACGTAATTCTAATTGAATTTGTCTTATAACTCAATGCGTACATATTTACCTTCAAAATTAAAGTGCAATGAAAACGTGCTATATCTGCTCGAAAAAGCGATTTAGATACTGCCTAAAAACTTAAAGATGTTTACAGTACAATGAATATTTATTTTTCATGTATGAATAAAATGATACATGTTAAATATTTTGAGGCTTAATAAAACATCTGGTCTTTATATTATTTTCCTGAATACTCAATACCAAATTTGAATACAAAAACATTTTCCTAGTGACCGTTGTTACAACAAGCACTTCGATATTAGCTGACGCTGTACTTTAATTAGGTTATTACACTACTGCACACCAAACTATTAAAATTCTATTAAAATACCATTAACCATCCATTATATCTCATGAATCCCTAAAAATCGCCCAATATTTTTTGTCAGATAATAATTGATAGTATTGTAAAATATTACATTATAGTAAAGATTATTGGCAAGCATCAATGAAGTTACCATTACCTTTTTCATTCATTTGACTGAAATAGTCCTCTCTTCACAGGATTAATGGGCATTCAGACAATGATGGGCATTTTTTTCTGTAGAAAAAAAGTTACGCCCATTAAAGAGATAAATAATATCAAACTAATGGCCATTAAATGAATTCAAATCAATGTTATGACTTCTTTTATTTTTAATGGCCATTTATTAGTACAAGACCTATATAAGGACCCATTACTTTACATAACTAATGTATTAATGTCCATTGCTTGGCATGATTTAAATGTTATTATTTTAATGAAAATTAACGAACATGATTTATAAATGAATGTCTATTACTTTACATGACTTTTATATGAATGCCCATTTCATATGTTTTCCATACTCCTAGCTATAGCTGACGGGTTCTTTGTTACTATGTAATATTTTTGTTTGTTGTTGTGCTTTCCACAGTACCATAGTTTGAACACAGGGTCAAACACTGGATTTGCAAATGTTTCTATGCATGCATGAGAGTGATAACTTGAACTTGAGCGTTTATTATATAGGAAGTAACTTATTCGTCCAAAAAAAAAAGAAAACTTTCCAGAAGAAACCTTCACTTCTGCATTTCTTTTCCAAACACACAAAAGACGAATCGGTTTTCAACATTGCTGATTTGGAACGATTATAACTAGAATAATTAATGATTCTTCCTATAAAATGATGAATTTCATGATGGAAATAATATTTTTGAATGCTGCTGTTCATTTGATTACAATTCTTATGTAGAGCTCTTTTTTCAGATATAGATAAAACAACTAATTCCCAATCGAACAAAACAAAACAAAAAATCTTGTATTGCTCATGTTGCTTCTCTAGCAACTATATATAAATACAAATTGAAATTGAAATCACATATTATATAATAATTTTATATATCATCATACGTGACTATAAAAGCCTCCTTCTATATAAACTCTGATAAACCAACACTACAACTTAAATAAACTAGAGGCTCTAAAGAGCCTGTGTCGCTCACCTTGGTCTATGTGAATATTAAAGGAAGCAGATGGATTCATGACAAAATTGTGTTTTGGTGATGGTGATGTGTTTGTACATCTTACTTTACTGAACATTCTTGCTGCTTAAAATTATCTCTATCTATAATGAACTTGGCCCATTAGTTTCAGTGGAAAATGTTAGTAAAAATTTACAAATTTTATGAAAATTGTTAAAAATTGGCTATAAAGAACAATAACTCCTAAGGGGATCAATTGACCATTTCGGTCATGTTGACTTATTTGTAAATCTTACTTTGCTGAACATTATTGTTATTTACAGTTTATCTCTATCAATAATAATATTCAAGATAATGACCAAAAACAGCAAAATTTCCTTAAAACTAACAATTCAGGGTCAGCAACCCAACAACGGGTTGTCCGATTCATCTAAAAATTTCAGAGCAGAAAAATGTTGACCTGATAAACAATTTTACCCAATCAGATTGCTCTAAATGCTTTGGGTTTTGAGTTATAAGCCAAAAACTGCATTTTACCTCATGTTCTATTTTTAGCCATGGCGGCCATCTTGGTTGGATGGCCGGATCACCGGACACATTTTTCAAACTACTAACCCAAAAAATGATTGTGGCCAAGTTTGGATTAATTTGGCCAAGTAGTTTCAGAGGAGAAGATTTTTGTAAAAGATTACAAAGATTTACGAAAAATGGTTAAAAATTGACTATAAAGGACAATAACTCCTAAAGGGGTCAACTGACTATTTCAGACATATTGACTTATTTGTAAATCTTACTTTGCTGAACATTATTGCTGTTTATAGTTTATCTCTATCTATAATAATATTCAAGATAATAACCAAAAACAGCAAAATTTCCTATTAAATTACTAATTCAGGGCCAGCAACCCAACAACAGGTTATCCGATTCATCTGAATATTTCAGGGCAGATAGATCGTGAACTGATAAACAATTTTACCCCATGTCAGATTTGCTCTAAATGCTTTGGGTTTTGAGTTATAAGCCAAAAATTGCATTTTACCCCATGTTCTATTTTTAGCCATGTCGGCCATCTTGGTTTGATGGCCAGGTCACCGACACATTTTCAAACTACTAACCCAAAAGATGATTGTGGCCAAGTTTGGATTAATTTGGCCCAGTAGTTTCAGAGGAGAAGATTTTTGTAAAATATTACTAAGATTTACGAAAAATGGTTAAAAATTGACTATAAAGGGCAATAACTCCTAAAGGGGTCAACTGACTATTTCAGTCATTTGACTTATTTGTAAATCTTACTTTGCTGAACATTATTGCTGTTTATAGTTTATCTCTATCTATAATAATATTCAAGATAATAACCAAAAACAGCAAAATTTCCTTAAAATTACTAATTCAGGGCCAGCAACCCAACAACAGATTGTGCGATTCATCTGAAAATTTCAGGGCAGATAGATCTTGAACTGATAAACAATTTTACCCCATTTCAGATTTGCTCTAAATGCTTTGGGTTTTGAGTTATAAGCCAAAAACTGCATTTTACCCCATGTTCTATTTTTAGCCATGGCGGCCATCTTGGTTTGATGGCCGGATCACCGGACACATTTTTCAAACAACTAACCCAAAAGATGATTGTGGCCAAGTTTGGATTAATTTGGCCCAGTAGTTTCAGAGGAGAAGATTTTTGTAAAATATTACTAAGATTTACGAAAAATGGTTAAAAATTGACTATAAAGGGCAATAACTCCTAAAGGGGTCAGCTGACCATTTCAATTATGTTAACTTATTTGTGAATCTTACTTTGCTGAACATCATTGCTGTTTATAGTTTATCTCTATCTATAATAATATTCAAGATAATAACCAAAAACAGCAAAATTTCCTTAAAATTACTAATTCAGGGGCAGCAACCCAACAACGGGTTATCCGATTCATCTGAAAATTTCAGGGCAGATAGATCTTCACCTGTTTAACAATTCTACCCCCATGTTAGATTTGCTCTAAATGCTTTGGTTTTTGAGTTATAAGCCAAAAACTGCATTTTACCCCTATGTTCTATTTTTAGCCATGGCGGCCATCTTGGATGGTTGGCCGGGTCACCGGACACATTTTTCAAACTACTAACCCAAAAGATGATTGTGGCCAAGTTTGGTTTAATTTGGCCCAGTAGTTTCAGAGGAGAAGATTTTTGTAAAAGTTAACGACGACTACGGACGACGACGGACGCCGGACGCCAAGTGATGAGAAAAGCTCACTTGGCCTTTCAGGCCAGGTGAGCTAAAAACCAGGAGAAAAAACACTATATACATGTATTCATATTGCTTGTAGTGCAAGATTCCAATAAAAAATTATACCCACAAACCGATCACAAGGCACCGTCTCAATACAATCAGCTCACATACGACAAGCTCTATATAAAAGCTATTACTTGTAAAGTTGATCGCGCAGACAATATTTTGAAAATGGTAAAAGGAGTAGGTCCGGTAAGGGCTGATTTTGGCCTCAAATTTCATGTTCATCTGACGAAAGATTTTGGGCAGTTTTTAAACACTTAAGTGTTTAAATTGATTTGATTAGTTTTTGTGAAAGTTTTTAACTGATTTAGTCATTAAAAACGCTCCGATTCAAGCTTAAATATGGAAAATTTAGAAATATGCCAAAAAACGTCACTTTTTAAAAGGTTTTTGTCAAAAATGAAAGTGGCCGCATCCGTTTTCATCCTCAACCTTTATATATGTTATGTATTATCATCAAATACAACTTACATTTCAATATTATGAATGAACACGAATGCGGCCACTTTCATTTCAGACGGAAACCGTCTAAAATTTAACTAAAATGCTAAAATTGTGTAGATTTCAGTAATTTAGCATGACTTAATGATGCTAGTACCCGATATGTGTACATTGTATTGTCAAAAACAGCCTATATTTATGTAGCAGAAGCATTCTACTTTCCAATAAATAGCTAAAAGATAACAATTTCATAATTTTGTAAAACTGCTATTTTTTGGGGCCAAAAAGGGGTCTTACTGAACCTACTCCTTTGACAGACCTGAATTTCCGGATAATGTTAATCGAAAGTTCCGGAAATTCGTGACTATCACATTTTACCGTTTTTAATATTTTATATTCACTGGAAGTGACATTTCTTGGAAATTCTAGGATACGATTTTGAAAAGAAAAATATATATATGCCAACTTCAAATGAAATCGTATCTTATTATATCATTTCGTTTGGATATTACTGGAAATATTTTGAATCAATCAGCACAAAAAGATAGGACTTTGTAATTATGTCTAAAATTATTAGACAGCAATGAAGTTTACATGCAAATGTTAGTTCCCCCAAAATTTGCTCTCAAAGTCCTGACGTAAAAAATGTCGTCACAGAAAAATAAAATAGATTTGCAAGAAGTGTACACCTTGCACGTTTTTTTTTTATACCTGTCGGACAGTTTTCACGTGACTTCAACTTCTTGTCGAGGATCTGTGAACAGGGTTAAGTTGTCGTGGTTATGTCCATATCAATGGCAGTGGCCTGCCCAGTGTCATCTGACTTTGATCATATTTTCATTGTACAGTGATCAAAGTTGGGTTTTCGTGTATTGGTCTATTTTTAAAGGGGGGATTCGGACGGTACTCTAAATTGGACCCCACCATGCATAAATTTAAATATTTCCATTAATTACTTAAGTTATCTTTCTTAAATAACCACCACCAATCAAGTTCAATTAGAAAAGCCTTCCGACCTTACCAGTCCCTGTAATTAATTTTGCAGTTCCTTCCGACCCACCCCTTACACTTAGTAATAGAACGGCTATAAAATATACATGAATTATAACTACTTAATGAAAGTATAGTAAAATGTATATATTTGTCTGGCAGGTTTCATGCTTTAATATGCATATGCCAATCGTGTGAATCATCAAACCATTAAGTAACTAGCCAGTCATTAAAGTGTTTAATTTGTGACTTGTAAAGAGTTAAATGACCATTAAAAAAATAAGACGCCATACAAGTACAAACCAGCCAATAAAGAAGAAATGATCTACCGATTGAGATACTAAATGGCCATTACATGCTTCTATAGATGTACCATTACTTTTTCATGCCAATTTCGATGGTTATTTTTTAATGCCCACTATTATGACTATCTAGTCGTTTCAATTGCCATTAAAATGCAGGAATGGCTATTAAAAATCCAATAGAAATAATGGTGCTATCAATTACGATTACATTTAATACACATTAAAATTTTGAAAACAGAATTCATGCCCATTAACAGTTATAAAAAATAAATAATGGCAATTATATTTAGTTTCCATGGTAAAACTTAATAGCCATTATCATGATCATCTGGTTAATTCATGCCCATATATATCTTCATGAAAACATTAAGTACTTATAATTAATGGCCATTATTCCAAGTTTCATAGCTTTATTAAAGGGTTAATATTCATTGTTTTAATGGCAAGACGATCAATATAATGGAAATTTACCACATTAAATGTATCCAATTATTAGACCTAATTTAATGGGTATATTTCATGGCTCATTGATATGTATTCTTACAGTAGTGTTATTACCTCATAAATTATAAACATACTGTCATCCTCTCTATTTCGAGCTGTTATAAGATGAAATTAAACGGAGTGCGGTATTAGCAGACACAAGTTTAAAAATGCTGCTTGCAGAATATCAGTCCAGAATGTTTAATTCAGTTATCAAAGTTGTCCATAATAGCCCAATTAAAGCCTTCTTTCATATATTATAGTTGTCACAACAGATTCCTTGTGTGTTTGATAATCAAATGATTTTATTTTGGAAAGTGATATTGCTCTAAACATGTTTTGATCTTCTCATTATTAGTAACTCACGAAGTAATTAGACAAACAGAAAACCGTTTCAGAACTATGATGCAGATTCCAGTTATATAAAAAGTTTTGCTCTACACATATCCAATGTTAATTTGTATTTGGTTTATTATTCTAAAGTAGTAGAAAATAGAAAAAGTCACAACGTAATAGTCGAAAGAAGATAGTTGTAGTTGTTCTTAAAATATATAATAAATAATCGAAAACGTATTAATTATGTTATCCATCGCTTAAAATGTTTGGTCTCAATACGAAATAATCCAGTCAATTTTACAATTGAAACGTGCCATATCTGCATGAAAAAAGTTATTTGAATATTGCATTAAAACTTAAATGTGAAAATAATACAAATGCGTTTACTTGATATTTAGTAGATTTATGTAATTCTTTTTTTGTTTTACGGGCAAAATACAAAAAGATATTTTATGACATTTTTATTCTTCTGAAAATAAATGTTTCTAATAAAAAAAAAGTACAAATATATAGCACCAGATCAATAAATCTATTTCCCTTTCTTTAGGTTTCGTTTCAATTTTAACAAGAATTCTTTCATCTCTCCTCCTGTAAACTATCTTGACTTACACAAAATTTGTATTCAAACACATTATTAAATTGTAACAAATTAGTACATTTCTGGAAGAAAAGGCAATCATTTTCAAAAATATAGTATAAATCATTATGACAAAAAACAAGCAACTCATAGAAGCCAATGTTTTTGTAGAATCAAGTTACTTACAATATCTCCAGAGACGTCAGACCTTTGAACATATTGACGTCAAGTGTTACAATTTGGTTGTTATCCAATAATATGTTTTAAAAAGTTATCAAAAGTATCAGGATTATAATTTAGTACGCCAGACGCGTGTTTCGTATACATCAGACTCAACAGTGAGTTATAGTTATAAAGCCAAACAAGTACAAAGTTGAAATGAATTGAGGATCCAAAATTCCAAAAGGTTGTGCCAAATAAGGCTAAGGTAATCTATTCATGGGACAAGACAATACTGAGTTTTTCGAAAAATTCAAAGTTTTGTAAACAGGAAATTTATAAAAATGACCACATAATTGATATACATGTCAACACCGAAGTGATAACTACTGGGCTGGTGATACCCTCGGGGACGAAACGTCCACCAGCAGTGGTTTGAATATTGAGAGCAGAAAATTCTTAACCAATACTGTAAAACGTATTTCAATATTAAATGATCTATATTCATCAACATAAACATGAATACTTAAAAAAAAGACCACTGGAAGTGTAGTATATCTATTTGAAAACTGTACAATACGAATAATAATATATTGACTGTTGCACTCGGTGAGATTTAGAATTTTCTCGTAATATATGTGTATATAGGGAATAATACATGGCAAAATCTGTATCATATGCCGTACCATCCCGATATACCAATATCAGCCCGAGGGCCTTAAACACATAAAATTGTTAACCAATACTTTACAAAATGGGTTCCTTCGTGTTTTTTATCAAACGATTCTCGAGGGATATTTATCAGTTCTATAAAAAATTTCCTGTTATTGTTAATTAAATTAATTTCACTTTTGCAATAAATTTTTTTAGACCTACAATGGAACAAGTATGAAATAACTATTGCAATCGATTAGAATCAAAATGTTGTCGTAATATATTTATATACATATCTTATTATAACTAACATCTTTGTATATGACCCTAAAAATGACTATTTAGAAGAAATCAAGAGGTAAAACGAATTTAAGTAGTGTTATCAATTTTATAACACAAATCATAACGTCCATACCTTACATTTTTTTCTAATGGTACCTACTTGTATGACTTAACTGATTGATGCAAAATATTATGTTGATGTTCGGCAAACAATGCTTCATCATTTTATCGATCATGAATTTTGACACAATCAGAATTGTCTAAGATTCTATAATCACAATACCTTTGGCGTAACCAATGTTAGTAAACATTAATTTGCATTTTCTGCTCTCAATATTCAAACCCTCTTTAAATCATCTTAATCTCGAGCAGAGTTATGGATAAACGTAATTGAGTTTCAAATTGATGCAAACATATCTACACTCCTTGAAAGGAAATTAAAAAAAAAATTGAAAGAGATGAAGTACTGTTTATTATATAATATTGTTCATGTTGTTTACTCAAATACTTGTGTTACTTTGAAAAAAACAAACTTTGTAATTTGCTTCATTTTCTGGTACCAACAAAATAGCATAACGTATTTCTTCATTACATTTCCATTATTCGTGAATTAAAAAAAAAGGCCACTGGAATTCTATAATATCTTGCAATCTGGTTGATATATGGCAATCATACTGACAGATTATTATAAAATAATATATTGTTATTAATCAGTAATGGTTTACGTCATTATTATAACACAAAGACTGTGCAATAAATGTCCTTAAATCTATGAAAATGAAGGTTGGTCTTACACAGATTTATTGCATTATTAATAATGAATATTAAAACAATAATTCAATGTCCATTTTACAACAGTGTTATCAGATATCAAGGTCGTTTGAAGTATTTTAGTTATCACGTCATTCAATAAGGTATATAGTCAGTCAGTAGCGATGACAGTAAGTATGACGTAGTTGTTTTCATGTAGACATAATCCTCTGAAGGTTGCTGACGCAATGTTTTCAGTTCAGTTACCTAAGTTGTCAGTTTGAATCTAATACATTCCGTCACGCTTACATGACTATTGTATTTTGTATAACCATTTCTATCTTATTGATTTTTTAAATAATATTTGTGGAGATGATATTGGTCTCATAAATTTTTACCTATCTCATTCTGTAGTAATAACGATAACATCACCGAATAAGACACTGTTACAAAATTGTAAATAGTCGATTTTCATATTTTTTATTTCTAAATGCATGTGTATTTTTAAAATATCGAATCCAGTTGATTATCCTAAGATAGGACACAAGTTAGAATTCAGATGACCTTAAACTCTCTTGTCAATTCTATTATTATTCTTAGAAACGGTACGAAGTTCAACTCCAAATATATATGAACAGTGCAGATGATTACAATATATATCCAATAGCTTCATATAATCCTTTTTTTTTTTATTATTTAAGGGCAAAATACAAAAATGTAAAATTGATAAAATCCATACTAATGAAACTGTAAAATGTTTAGCAAAAATGATATTAAATTATGTCGTCTCTGCTCCTATGTACTATTTAGTCCAAATCAGAAACAGAGAAATTCTCCGTTGACAAAATTTCAATTCCCTCAAAGTAGTTTCATGGTATACCACAATCTTGGATTGCGCACTCGCAGTACACAATCGGTCTAGTTATTTGCAAACAATCTGCAATATATTGGTTAGACTGTTTATTATATAAAGAAAACTCAGTGATTTGTTGCATTATCCAAAATATTTAAACAAGTATCAAACAGTTGTGTTTTTAGGATCAAATTTTAAACTTTTAAGGGGAGATAACTCTTGAATTGAAGAATTTTTTTTATACTAAACTGACAGGAATTTTTTTTATTTTTTTGCCAAGTTTGGCGACATAATTTTTTTCTTTTTTTCTTAAGACATATTATAAAACTTATCTTCTCACAACTTCTTTTAAGATTCTATCTCATCAATTTCTTTTTTATGCTCATCTTTTTTTCTTTTCGACGAACAATTTTTTTTTAATGATGCATAGCTTGACCTATACTCTTTATTTTATTTTATTTTCGAAAGAAGGATATTAAAATCTTTATTTTAAATCTCTAAGATCACTGGATGTGTAGTATATTTATTTGAAAATTGGTTGTGATGTTTCATACATTCTGACAGACGTATAACTACCACAAATCGCTTATATTAATCATTTTTCAGACTTTCTAAATCAGAAGGAATTTACGATAGCATTGCTGCATGAGATACAGTTTCGGAATTTGAAATGAACGATTTTCAATACAGTATTATATCAACTTCTGATCTAAATCACAATCAGAATGTTATTGTAATATTTGGAAATTTGTAAATGCATGTTATTTTAACATAGAATATAGTTGATAATGTAGATAGGACACATAACAAGAAAGTTAGAATTTAAATGACCTTAAACTGTCAATTCTTATTTATTTAATCTTAGAAACGGTAGGAAATTGAATTATAACAAAATATGCACGTTTATATTATAAGTGGAGACGGGTTTCACTAAGACAAAAATGCCTATAAAAGATATTTAGTAGCTTTAAATAATCTTTATTTTAGTGAAACACACAAGAATTTACAAAGCCGCAAAAAGCAAATATTTTTATCGTTCTAAAAATATATTCTACCAATGAAAATGTATAAATATATTACAACAGAGCGATAATTCTATTTCTCTTTCTTCAGACTGTTATTCAATTTTGATAAGAATTATGTCAACTCTGCTCCTGTAAATATCTCGAACAAAACAGAAACAGGTAGACATGTCCGTTGACAAAATTCATATTCCCTTAACATTTTTCAGCAAACCAATAACATAAAATCTGAAGGTTTGTATTTACCATTTGTTTAAATTGTACATTCTGCATGGAATACAAAATTAGATTGACACACATTAATACATATCTGTAAAAAAGTCAATTATTATTTTTATCAATATAGTTTAAATCATAGTGATGACAAACAAGCAGGAAATGGAGGCAATTTTTTTAGTGTGGAATCATGTTACTTACAATGTCTCCAGAGACGTCAAACCGCTAAAGATATTGACGTCAATTGTTACAATTTGGTTGTTATTCAGCCACCTGTAAAATAAAATGTTTTAAATCGTTTTCTTGCATAAAATGGTCAATATTCATCTAGGTAAACATAAATACCCAAGAAAAAGAGCAGTAGTGTAGTATATCTATTTTAAAACTGGTTGTAATGTTTTATACTGTTGTAACACTGACAGACGTTTATCATGTTAACACTAGCTATTTTGCATGTATGACTTAACTGATTGATGCAAAACAAATATGTTGGTGCTCGCCTAAAAACCTTTATAAATCTAATCTTCTGACAATTAACCCCATGATGAATTAGAAATTTGAAACCAAACAGATAGAGACCATATTCAGTGTTGGAATTTTTTGTTTCTAATATTAAAATCCTCTTTCTGTCCTCTTAATGTAGATAATCTAAATTGAGTTTCAAAATGAGGCTTGCAAAAATACACCCCATTGTCCTTGTTTCAGTTATCTAGGTGTTCCGTATTAACCACATACAATATGTTACCCATGAATTATATATTTTGTGCACAATTGGTCCCTTTGTGTTTGTTATCAAATGATTTTGGGGATCTGTATTGGTCCTACAACGGTTAACTCATTTAAAACAAATTTCACTTTTGAAAATTAGATACAATTTTGGAACTTCAATGAAAGAATTATGTAATTAATTTTGCATTCGATTAGAAATATTATTTACTCGTAATATGTCAATATTTGTTAATATATATCTTATAATAACTTATACCTTCTTTATAACCCCCAAAAAAGGACTAAGAAATTCAGACATAAAACGACCGTGAGTCGTGTTATCAATTCCATAGCATTAAACTAAACGTTCATATCTTTCATTTCATTTTTGGAAACGTTACCCATAAGGTATATTGCAGAAATCGAGGGGGGTGGGCAGATTCAATAACCTGATAGGTTGCATTTCTGTGAATATAGACAATGCAATTTCCAGAGTAAATCTTTGTACTACCTCTACCTTTACTTCTGCCTACTTCAGAATTAATTTTTCTCCGCAATAGTATGTTTTTTATACTGGTAACAGTCACACGTTCTGTCTCTTTGAGATTAAACATAGAGATTATATCTAGGAACCAGTATACCAACAAATAAAATTATCTATGAATATTATATATCTTCCCAAAAGAGGCTTGATTTAAAAAAACAAAGTGCAACCTATATCATTTCCATGTTAGTTGTTTGTTTAGGTCCATCTGCAGTAGTTTAAAGCGCTAAGATTTAACTCGAGTACTACTCACTAATTCGCAAATATTTAGCATCTGATCGATATACTTATTCCTCTGCAGTAAGGTTTGGTCTCAATTTTATTCGGAATTCTGTCATATCTGTTCAAGTAAACTACCATGTTTTAAATAGATACTAGGTTTTTAAAAAAAAGGCGACAGTAGAATACCGCTGTATAGAAGACATAACTCGAATGAAAGAAAAACTATCTGGTTGATGAACTAAAACCGGGGAAACACGTCAACTATAAGAGGAAACAACAGAAACACTAAGGTGCAAAACAAAACAAAAAGTGACAATGCAGCATACATAGACACTAACTATTAGATACATCCTCATTTTTTGGTGGGGCACGTGTTGATTAGACTTTATTGTTTCTATGTTGAATATGTGTACTATTGTTTGTCTGTTTGTCTTATTATTTGTTAGCCCTGGGGTTCATTTTTGACCATATTTCTGACTACGTTCAGGACATTTAAAAAAAATGGTGGGTTGAACATTGTTTTGCGGCTAGCCAAACCTCCTGCTTAATGGCAATTATATACCGCTAAAATGACAACATTTCATGACGAAAATACAGTACAAATAAATGCAAGAACACTTAGAACAAAGATAAACATAAATAAATAAAATAATAGTAAAATACGACATGGTATCCACAAAATAACAACTAAAATTAGTTTAGGACAGAACACAAAACATCTTAATAGAATTAAACTCAGCGTCTGGCCCACGAATGAATCAACGTCACAAAAAGTGACGTCACATGTAAATTTCTACAAATGGATATAAATCGTGATAAGGCTTGTAATTATGTTATTTGACGTTTGTATAATTTTAAGAATATTAATATAGAATTGTGTTGTTAATAATTCTGCAACTAACTGCACTATATAACATAAATCAAATTTTGTCCAATTTAAAAATCATGTGCACATAGTTGCTTTAATCTAAAATCATACAAGTGACCTTGATGATAAATCATCTTTACTTTTATTATTTTTTAAAGTTTCATAGCTTTATTAAAGGGTTAATATTCATTGTTTTAATGGCACGACGATCATATACAAATTAAATGTATCCAATTATTAGAACTTATTTAATAGGTATATTTCATGGCTCATTGATATGTATTCTTACAGTAGTGTTATTACCTCATATAAAATTGCACGGAGTGCAGTATTAGAAGACACAAGTTTAAAAATACTGCTTGCAGAATATCAGTCCAGAATGTTTAATTCAGTTATCAAAGTTGTCCATAATAGCCCAATTAAAGCCTTCTTTCATATATTATAGGTGTCACAACAAATTCCTTGTGTGTTTGATAATCAAATGAATTTATTTTGGGAAGTGATTTTGCTCAAACATGTTTTGATCTTCTCATTATTAGTAACTCACGAAGTAATTAGCCAAACAGAAAACCGTTTTAGAACTATGATGCAGATTCCAGTTTTCTAAAAAGTTTTGCTCTACACATATTTAATGTTAATTTGTATTTGGTTTATTATTCTAAAGTAGTAGAAAATAGAAAAAGTCACAACGTAATAGTCGAAAGAAGATAGTTGAAGTTGTTCTTAAAATATGAATAAATAATCGAAAACGTATTAATTATGTTATCCATCGCTTAAAATATTTGGTCTCAATACGAAATGATCCAGTCAATTTTACAATTGAAACGTGCCATATCTGCATAAAAAAAGTTATTTGAATATTGCATTAAAACTTAAATGTGGAAATAATACAAATGAGTTTACTTGATATTTAGTAGATTCATGTAATTCTTTTTTATTTTACGGGCAAAATACAAAAATATAGAGCTGTTAAAGTCAAAGAGAAATCATTTTTATTCTTCTGAAAATAAATGTTTCTAATAAAAAAAAAGTACAAACATATAGCACCAGATCAATAAATCTATTTCCCTTTCTTTAGGTTTCGTTTCAATTTTAACAAGAATTCTTTCATCTCTCCTCCTGTAAACTATCTTGACTTACACAACATTTGTATTTCCTTAATTTGTTTCAGAAATTAAATAACATAAAGCTAAAGTTCCTTATTTGTTATTCCTTTAACATATACAGTTTTTTTTTCAAACACATAATTAAATTGTAACAAATTAGTACATTTCTGGAAGAAAGGGCAATTATTTTCAAAAATATAGTATAAATCATTATGACAACAAAAAAGCAACTCATAGAAGCCAAAGTTTTTGTAGAATCAAGCTACTTACAATATCTCCAGAGACGTCAGACCTTTGAACATATTGACGTCAAGTGTTACAATTTCGTTGTTATCCAAT
This sequence comes from Mytilus edulis, assembly GCF_963676685.1. Classification (NCBI taxonomy): domain Eukaryota; kingdom Metazoa; phylum Mollusca; class Bivalvia; order Mytilida; family Mytilidae; genus Mytilus; species Mytilus edulis. The sequence goes on from NC_092356.1 coordinate 32,203,652, forward strand.
AATATGTTTTAAAAAACTATCAAAAGTACCAGGATTATAATTTAGTACGCCAGACGCGTGTTTCGTCTACATAAGACTCATCAGTGAGTTATAGTTATAAAGCCAAACAAGTACAAAGTTAAAATGCATTGAGGATCCAAAATTCCAAAAGGTTGTGCCAAATAAGGCTAAGGTAATCTATTCATGGGACAAGACAATCCTGAGTTTTTCGAAAAATTCAAAGTTTTGTAAACAGGAAATTTATAAAAAATGACCACATAATTGATATACATGTCAACACCGAAGTGTTAACTACTAGGCTGGTGATTCTCTCGGGGACGAAACGTCCACCAGCAGTGGTTTGAATATTGAGAGCAGAAAATTCTTAACCAATACTGTAAAACGTATTTCAATATTAAATGATCTATATTCATCAACATAAACATGAATACTTAAAAAAAGACCACTGGAAGTATATCTATTTGAAAACTGTACAATAAGAATAATAATATATTGACTGTTGCACTCGAGGAGATTTAGAATTTTCTCGTAATATAACAATATGTGTATATAGGGTATAATACATGGCAAAATCCGTATCATATGCCGTACCATCCCGATATACCAATATCAGCCCGAGGGCCTTAAACACATAAAATTGTTAACCAATACTTTACAAAATGGGTTCCTTCGTGTTTTTTATCAAACGATTCTCGAGGGATATTTATCAGTTCTATAAAAAATTTCCTGTTATTGTTAATTAAATTAATTTCACTTTTGCAATAAAAGATTTTAGACCTACAATGGAACAAGTATGAAATAACTATTGCAATCGATTAGAATCAAAATGTTGTCGTAATATATTTATATACATATCTTATTATAACTAACATCTTTGTATATGACCCTAAAAATGACTATTTAGAAGAAATCAAGAGGTAAAACGAATTTAAGTAGTGTTATCAATTTTATAACACAAATCATAACGTCCATACCTTACATTTTTTTCTAATGGTACCTACTTGTATGACTTAACTGGTTGATGCAAAATATTATGTTGATGTTCGGCAAACAATGCTTCATCATTTTATCGATCATGAATTTTAACACAATCAGAATTGTCTAAGATTCTATAATCACAATACCTTTGGCGTAACCAATGTTAGTAAACATTAATTTGCATTTTCTGCTCTCAATATTTAAACCCTCTTTAAATCATCTTAATCTCGAGCAGAGTTATGGATAAACGTAATTGAGTTTCAAATTGATGCAAAAATATCTACACTCCTTGAAAGGAAATTAAAAAAACTTTTTGAAAAAGATGAAGTACTGTTTATTATATTGTTCATGTTGTTTACTCAAATACTTGTGTTACTTTGAAAAAAAAAATGAAAAAGAAAAGGGGATATAATATGACAACAATCCAGCCACATATGGGAACTTTGTAATTTGCTTCATTTTCTGGTACCAACAAAATAGCATAACGTATTTCTTCATTACATTTCCATTATTCGTAAATTAAAAAAAAGGCCACTGGAAGTCTATTATATCTTGCAATCTGGTTGATATATGGCAATCATACTGACAGATATTTATAAAATAATATATTGTTATTAATCAGTAATGGTTTACGTCATTATTATCACACAAAGACTGTAAAATAAATGCCCTAACATCTATGAAAATGAAGGTTGGTCTTACACAGATTTATCGCATTATTAATAATGAATGTTTAAACAATAATTAAATGACCATTTTACAACAGTGTTATCAGATATCAAGGTCGTTTGAAGTATTTTAGTTATCACGTCATTCAATAAGGTATATAGTCAGTCAGTAGCGATGACGGTAAGGATGACGTAGTTGTTTTCATGCAGACATAATCCTCTGAAGGTTGCTGACGCAATGTTTTCAGTTCAGTTACCTAAGTTGTCAGTTTGAATCTAATACATTCTGTCACGCTTACATGTATATTGTATTTTGTATAACCATTTCTATCTTATTGATTTTTTAAATGATATTTGGGGAGATGATATTGGCCTCATAAATTTTTACCTATCTCATTCTGTAGTAATAACGATAACATCGCCGAATGAGACACCGTTACAAAACTGTAAATAGACGATGTTCATATTTTTTTATTTCTAAATGCATGTGTATTTTTAAAATATCGAATCCAGTTGATTATCCTAAGATAGGACACAAGTTAGAATTCAGATGACCTTAAACTCTCTTGTCAATTCTATTATTATTCTTGGAAACGGTACGAAGTTCAACTCCAAATATATATGAACAGTGCAGATGATTACAATATATATTCAATAGCTTCATGAAATACTTTTTTTTATAATTTAGGGGCAAAATACAAAAATGTAAAATTGATAAAGTCCATACTAATGAAACTGTAAAATGTTTAGCAAAAATGATATTAAACTATGTCGTCTCTGTTCCTATGTACTATTTAGTCCAAAACAGAAACAGAGAAATTCTCCGTTGACAAAATTTCAATTCCCTTAAAGTAGTTTTATGGTATTCCACAATCTTGGATTGCGCACTCGCAGTACACAATCGGTCTAGTTATTTGCAAACAATCTGCAATATAGTGGTTAGACTGTTTATTATATATAAAAAAAAAAACTCAGTGATTTGTTGCGTTATCCAAAATATTTAAACAAGTATCAAACAGTTGTGTTTTTAGAATCAAATTTTCAACTTTTAAGGGGAGATAACTCTTGAATTGAAGAATTTTTTTATACTAAACTGACAGGTATTTTTTTTATTTTTTTGTCAAGTTTGGCGACATCATTTTTTTTCTTTTTCTTAAGACATATTATAAAACTTATCTTCTCACAACTTCTTTTAAAATTCTATCTCATCAATTTCTTTTTATGCTCATTTTTTTTTTCTTTTCGACGAACAATTTTTTTAATGATGCATAGCTTGACCTATACTCTTTATTTTATTTTATTTTCGAAAGAAGGATATTAAAATCTTTATTTTAGATCACTAAGATCACTGGATGTGTAGTATATTTATTTGAAAATTGGTTGTGATGCTTCATACATTCTGACAGACGTATAACTACCACAAATCGCTTATATTAATTGTAAATGCATGTTATTTTAACATAGGATATAGTTGATTATGTAGATAGGACACATAACAAGAAAGTAAGAATTTAAATGACCTTAAACTGTCAATTCTTATTTATTTAATCTTAGAAACGATAGGAAATTGAATTATAACAAAATATGCACGTTTATATTATAAGTGGAGACGGGTTTCACTAAGACAAAAATGCCTATAAAAGATATTTAGTAGCTTTAAATAATCTTTATTTTAGTGAAACACACAAGAATTTACAAAGTCGCAAAAAGCAAATATTTCTATCGTTCTAAAAATATATTTTACCAATGAAAATGTATAAATATATAACAACAGAGCGATAATTCTATTTCTCTTTCTTCAGACTGTTTTTTCAATTTTGATAAGAATTATGTCATCTCTGCTCCTGTATATATCTCGAACAAAACAGAAAAAGGTAGACATGTCCGTTGACAAAATTCATATTCCCTTAACATTTTTCATTAAATCAATAACATAAAATCTGAAGGTTTGTATTTACATACGTTCAGGCAATTTTTTGTGTGTGGAATCATGATACTTACAATTGCTTCAGAGACGTCAAACCGTTAAAGATATTGACGTCAATTGTTACAAGTTGGTTGTAATGCAGATACCTGTAAAATAAAATGTTTTAAATCGTTTTCTTGCATAAAATTGTCAATATTCATCTAGGTAAACACAAATACCTAAGAAAAAGAGCAGTAGAGTAGTATATCTATTTTAAAACTGGTTGTAATGTTTCATACTGTTGTAATACTAACAGACGTTTATCATGTCAAAACTAGCTATTGTGCATGTATGACTTAACTGATTTATGCAAAACAAATATGTTGGTGCTCGCCTAAAATCCTTTATAAATCTAATCTTCTGACAATTAACCCCATGATGAATTAGAAATTTGAAAACAAACAGATAGAGACCATATTCAGTGTTGGAATTTTTTGTTTCTAATATTAAAATCCTCTTTCTGTTCTCTTAATATGGATAATCTAAATTGAGTTTCAAAATGATGCTTGCAAAAATACACTTCATTGTCCTTGTTTCAGTTATCTAGGTGTTCCGTATTAACCACATACAATATGTTACCCATGAATTATATATTTTGTGCACAATTGGTCCCTTTGTGTTTGTTATCAAATGATTTTGGGGATCTGTGTTGATCCTACAACGGTTAACTCATTAAAAACAAATTTCACTTTTGAAAATTAGATACAGTTTTCGAACTTCAATGAAAGAATTATGTAATTAATTTTGCGTTCGATTAGAAATATTATTTACTCGTAATATGTCAATATTTGTTAATATATATCTTACAATAACTTATACCTTCTTTATAACCCCCAAAAAAGGACTAAGAAATTCAGACGTAAAACGACCGTGAGTCGTGTTATCAATTCCATAGCATTAAACTAAACGTTCATATCTTTCATTTCATTTTTGGAAACGTTACCCACAAGGTATATTGCAGAAATCGAGGGGGGGGGGATGGGGGTGGGCAGATTTAATAACCTGATAGGTTGCATTTCTGTGAATATAGACAATGCAATTTCCAGAGTAAATCTTTGTACTACCTCTACCTTTACTTCTGCCTACTTCAGAATTCATTTTTCTCCGCAATAGTATGTTTTTTTATACTGGTAACAGTCACACGTTCTGTCTCTTTGAGATTAAACATAGAGATTATATCTAGGAACCAGTATACCAACAAATCAAATTATCTATGAATATTATATATCTTCCCAAAAGAGGCGTGATTTTAAAAAACAAAGTGCAACCTATATCATGTCCATGTTTGTTGTTTGTTTAGGTCCATCTGCAGTAGTTTAAAGCGCTAAGATTTAACTCGAGTACTAGTCACGAATTCGCAAATATTTAGCATCTGATCGATATACTTTTCCTCTGCAGTAAGGTTTGGTCTCAACTTTATTCGGAATTCTGTCATATCTGTTCAAGTAAACTACCATGTTTTAAATAGATACTAGGTTTTAAAAAAAGGCGACAGTAGAATACCGCTGTATAGAAGACATAACTCGAATGAAAGAAAAACTATCGGGTTGATGAACTAAAACCGGGGAAACACATCAACTATAAGAGGAAACAACAGAAACACTAAGGTGCAAAACAAAACCAAAAATGACAATGCAGCATAGATAGACACGAACTATTAGATACATCCTCATTGTTTGGTGGGGCACGTGTTGATTAGACTTTATTGTTTCTATGTTGAATAGGTGTACTATTGTTTGTCTGTTTTTCTTATTATTTTTTAGCCCTGGGGTTCATTTTCGACCATATTTCTGACTACGTTCAGGACATTTAAAAAAAATGTAGGTTGAACATTGTTTTGCGGCTAGCCAAACCTCCTGCTTAATGGCAATTATATACCGCTAAAATGACAACATTACATGACGGAAATACAGTACAAATAAATGCAACAAAAACGTAGAACAAAAACATACATCAATAAATGAAATAATAGTAAAATTCAACATGTTATCCAAAGAATAACAACGACTAACTGAAATTAGTTTAGGACAGCACACAAAACATCTTAATAGAATTAAACTCAGCGTCTGGCACACGAATGAATCAACGTCACAAAAAGTGACGTCACATGTAAATTTTTACAAATGGATATAAATCGTGATAAGGCTTGTAATTATGTTATTTGACATGTTTGACGTTTGTATAATTTTAAGAATATCAATATAGAATTGTGTTGTTAATAATTCTGCAACTAACTGCACTATATAACTAAATCAAATTTTGTCCAATAAATAAATCATGTGCACATAGTTGCTTTAATCTAAAATCATACAAATGACCTTGATGATAAATCATCTTTACTTTTTTTTTTTTAAAGTTTCATAGCTTTATTAAAGGGTTAATATTCATTGTTTTAATGGCACGACGATCAATGTGCACGTTTATATTATAAGTGGAGATGGGTTTTACTCAGACAAAAAATGCCTATAAAAGATATTTAGTAGCTTTAAATAATCTTTATTTTAGTGAAACACACAAGAATTTAAAAGTCGCAAAAAGCAAATATTTTTATCGTTCTAAAAATATATTCTACCAATGAAAATGTATAAAAATTTAACTACAGAACGATAATGCTATTTCTTTTTACTTCAGACTGTTTTTTATACGAATTATGTCATCGTTGCTCCTGTAAATATCTCGAACAAAACAGAAACAGGTAGACATCTCCGTTGACAAAATTTCTAGTCCCTTAACAATTTTCAGAAAATCAATAACATAAAATTTGAAGATTTATTTTTACCATTTGTTTAAATTGTACATTCGGCATGGAATACAAAATTAGATTGACACACATTAATACATATATATATCTGTAAAAAAGGCAATTATCATTTTTATCAATATAGTTAAAATTATAGTGATGACAAACAAGCAGCACATGGAGGAAATTTTTTTTTGTGTGGAATCATGTTACTTACAATAATTTCAGAGACGTCAAACCGTTAAAGCTATTCACGTCAATTGTTTTAATCTTGTTGTTATACAGCGACCTGTAAAATAAAATGTTTTAAATCGTTTTCTTGCATAAAATGGTCAATATTCATCTATGTAAACATAAATACCTTAGAAAAAGAGCAGTAGTGTAGTATATCTATTTTAAATCTTGTTGTAATGTTTCATACTGTTGTAATACTGACAGACGTTTATCATGTTAAAACTAGCTATTGTGCATGTATGAATAAACTGATTTATGCAAAACAAATATGTTGGTGCTCGCCTAAAACCTTAATAAATCTAATCTTCTGACAATTAACCCAATGATGAATTAGAAAATTAATTTGAAAACAAACAGATAGAGACCATATTCAGTGTTGGAATTTTTTGTTTCTAATATTAAAATCCTCTTTCTGTCCTCTTAATATAGATAATCTTAATTGAGTTTCAAAATTATGATTGCAAACATACACCCCATTGTCCTTGTTTCAGTTATCTAGGTGTTCCGTATTAACCACATAAAATATGTAACCCCTAAATTATATATTGTGCACAATTGGTCCCTTTGTGTTTGTTATCAAATGATTTTGGGGATCTGTACTGGTCCTACAACGGTTAACTCATTAAAAACAAATTTCACTTTTGAACATTAGATACAATTTTCGAATTTCAATGAAAGAATTATGTAATTAATTTTGCATTCGATTAGAAATATTATTTATTCGTAATATGTCAATATTTGTTAATATATATCTTAAAATAACTTATACCTTCTTTACAACCCCCCAAAAAGGACTAAGCTATTCAGACGTAAAAAGACCATGAGTTGTGTTATAAATTCCATAGCATTAATCTAAACGTTCATATCTTTCATTTTATTTTTTGGAAACGTTACCCACTTGAATCAAAACGAATTTCATACATATTCAAGGTATATTGCAGAAATTGAGGGGGTGGGCAAATCTAATAACCTGATAGGTTGCATTTCTGTGAATATAGACAATGCAATTTCGAGAGAAAATCTTTGTACTACCACTACCTTTACTTCTGCCTACTTCAGAATTCATTTTTCTCCGTAATAGTATTTTTTTTTATACTGGTAACAGTCACACGTTATGTCTCTTTGAGATTAAACATAGAGATTATATCTAGGAACCAGTATACAAACAAATCAAATTATCTATGAATATTATATATTTCCCAAAAGAGGCGTGATTTTAGAAACACAGTGCAACCTATATCATTTCCAAGTTAGTTGTTTGTTTAGGTCCATCTGCAGTAGTTTAAAGCGCTAAGATTTAACTCGAGTAATAGTCACGAATTCGCAAATATTTAGCATCTGATCGATATAACTATTCCTCTGCAATAAGGTATGGTCTCAATTTTATTCGGAATTCTGTCATATCTGATCAAGTAAACTACCTTGTTTTAAATAGATACAAGGTTTTAAAACAAATGGCGACAGTAGAATACCGCTGTATAGAAGACATAACTCGAATGAAAGAAAAACTATCTGGCTGATGAACTAAAACCGGGGAAACACATCAACCATAAGAGGAAACAACAGAAACACTGAAGTGCAAAACAAAACAAAAAGTGACAATGCAGCATACATATACACGAACTATTAGATACACCCTCATTTTCTGGTGGGGCACGTGTTGATTAGACTTTATTGTTTCTATGTTGAATATGTGTACTATCGTTTGTCTGTTTGTCATATTTTTTGTTAGCCCTGTTGTTTATTTTCGACCATATTTCTGACTACGTTCAGGACATTTAAAAAAAATGGTGGGTTGAACATTGTTTTGAGAATACCAAAACCTCCTGCTTAATGGCAATTATATACCGCTAAAATAACAACATTACTTGACGGAAATACAGTACAAAGAACACTTAGAACAAAGAAATACATAAATACATAAAATAATAGTAAAATTCGACATATTATTCACAGAATAACAACGACTAACTAAAATTAGTTTAGGACAGTACACAAAACATCTTTATAGAATTAAGAACTCAGCGTCTGGCACACGAATGAATCAACGTCACAAAAAGTGACGTCACATGTAAAATTCTACAAATGGATATAAATCGTGATCAGGCTTGTAATTATGTTATTTGACGTTTGTATAATTTTAAGAATATTAATGTAGAATTGTGTTGTTAATAATTCTGCAACTAACTGCACTATATAACTAAATCAAATTTTGTCCAATAAATAAATCATGTGCACATAGTTGCTTTAATTTAAAATCATACAAATGACCTTGATGATAAATCATCTTTACTTTTACACACGAACAGAAAATAAAAAATAAAATTGTAACTACAAACTATGAGACACAATACAATATCCAATGATAATTACAAATCAAATTTAGTAACTAAATACGTGAACACTGGATAAACAAATACCAAGACATGTCTAATAGCAAAAGGTTACGGAGTGTAATTTTTAATCTTTTCTCCCCAACACTTTGTTAGAACAGTTTCTGTTAACTCTGTTTCGAAAAAAGTATACCACCTTTAGCTTATCTTAAAACTTCAATAACATGAATCTTAACGTTATTAATTTTGATTTTTTGAAATTAGTACAGTTAACATGTAAACCAAATTTAATGAACACAAAGAAGTATGTCCTGTAAAACCTTCTGGTACATCTAATGAAATATTTCGACACTTTTTTCAAACACTTAAGTGTCTTCTTTCGTCGATTCAATTATTTGATGTGTAAGATTTCAACAAAAAAAGTCATTAAAGACGCCCAAATGCAAGCTTAAATATGAAAAATCTATCAAATATGCCATAAATTTTCATTTTTCAAATGTTTTTTTTTTTCAAAAATGAAAGTGTCCGCATTCGTGTTCATTCTCAACCTTTACATATGTTATGTAGTATCATCAATTGCAACATGCATTTAAATATTAAGAGAGAACGCAAATGCGGCCTCTGTCATTTGAGACGAAAACTGCCTTCAAATTAGCTAAAAGATTTCAGTAATTTTGCATGATTTAATGATGCTCTTACACGAAACATGTGCATTGTATTGTCATTAAACATCCCATATGTATGTAACAGAAGTATTCTGCTTTCCAAGTTTACATTTTAGAAATCTTTTAAAACTGCTTTATTTTTGGTTTTAAAAGGGGTGTTACTGGGCCTACTCCTTCAATATTAAATATGTGTTAGGAAATTGCTATTTCAAAAGATAAGTTAATTCATTGGGACAGCAAACCTACAACACATGGTGGCAAAACAAAATCTTTTGCGGGATCAAGTTTCTTACAATTGATAGAAAGCTGTCAAATCTCGAAAGGTATTCACGTCATGCGTTGTAATTTGATTGTTGGATAAATCTGTAGAAAACAATACTTTTAAAACGTATATCTGTATAACATGTTCATCAATGCAAATTATTTTACCTTGGAAACGTAGGTAAAATAGAAACGTGCTTTTATGTGTGAAAACTGATTTGAATGTTGCATAAAAATTAACAGATGTTTATAATCCAACGAAAAGTTATTTTTTTTACATGTTCTATGTACGATTAAAATGATATATATTACAAGTAACATATTTAAACTTGCCTCAAGCCTAGACAGTTTTGCTGCATACACTATACCAAATTTGAATACAAAAACAATGTTCTTAGTGAACATATGTATCAACAGGTACTTCAATATTAGTGACACTATACTTTAATAGGTTCTTATTACCTCAAATATTTTAAACATCATTTCAACATCTTCATATCGAGCCGTTATAAGATATAATTACACGGAGTGCCTTTTAAGTAAACATTTCAATGTATGCTTGTAGGAATATCAGTTCTGAATTTCTAATTCAGTTACCGAAGTTGTCCATACTAACCAAACAAGCCTAAACTTATATATTGAATTTTGTCACAACGATATTCTTTGTGTTTTTGATCATCACATTATTTTATTCCGGAAAGTGATATTGCTCTGAAAATGATTTGACCTTCTCATGTATGAGTAACTCACAAAATAACTGGACAAATTGAGTACCGTTTTACAGCTACGATGACACAGTAGGGTGTGAGCTTTATACAAAGTTTCGCTATATACATGTATTTTGTTTATAGTTCTAAAGTAAGAGAAATACAAAAAAAAAGTCACTATATGATAGTTGTAGTTCTTAAACTATGAATAACTAATCGAAATAGTTTCGATAATATTATTCCTCTCTGAAATGGTTTGGTCATAATTCGAAATGATCCTTACATCTTTACTCAAGAGATATACATTTCCCAACTTATTCGATATTTAACAGCTTGCAGCTCCTACTCAGATTTTATAAAACGTTACCAGTGTCTGAGCAGAGAGCTGATGAACCAGGGGTATGTCAAAGAACGTGTTTTTTCCAAAATAAAAGTGGATCGGAAGGTACCAAGACCTTGTTATAAATATTCCGTACCAACTTCACAAATAATACATGATGGTCTTGATGTATAAATTCTGTGTACTTACATGGTTGACCATCTTTATAACGTGTTATATTGTTATTTTATTTGTATTTGTTTTATTATTAATATTACTTATACTGTTTGGTCTGTTTTAGTGATATCCATTTGACGTGGCTCGGTACTTATACATCCCGTCAATGGGTTTGTATTATCTTTCATTTTTGCTGGTGTGTTTTGAACGTGTGACTTTATGTGTTTCCTTGGTACATATGACGTGGCTCTGTACTTTTAAAGATCCCGCTTTTTTGTTATTTCTATTATAAAGCCATACTGTTATTGTCTATTATAATTTTGAAAATACTTTGAACGAACAAATTATTTAACTCGCGTAGTGGAATTAATCCTATGTGGATTCTTAAAAATTCTAAAGAACTTCTGGATAATTTTAAACCTCGGTCTTTTTCTGAAATTAGTCCTAACAAAACTTTTGATTTTTCATACCACCATTCCCCATGTGAAACTATAATTTTGAAAATACTGACTCTTACATTCTGACGCCAAACAAGCGACTATTTGCAATGAATGTGGTTGTTATAAAATCTGATAGATGTTTTTTGTTTTTGTTTCTTTGTTTAATATTAGTCCGTTTTTGTTCTAATTGAGATTATGACACAGTTATGACTGCCGATTCCTATTTTGAAAATTTTACCTCTTATGTCTGTTTTGTTCACGCATCGTTGTAAATATAATGGAATTTGATTCGACTGTCATACACGTGAGGGGTTAAGCGTTATAAAACCAGGTTATATCCACCATGTTCTACATTTGAAAATTCCAGTACCAAGTCAGGAATATGACAGTTGTTGTCCATTCGTTTGATGTGTTTTGTTATCCATTTGATTAGGGACTTTCCGTTTTGAATCTTCCTTGGAGTTCAGTATTTTTGTGATGTTACTTTTTATGTATTTAAAGAATACAGAGTAGACTCTACATTTAAATAGTTCTTATAATCCTAAGTTATCACCAAAAAACCAAGTCAAATTACAAGGAATGTAAAGTGTAATTTTTTGATTGTTTTAAAAGTGTGAATTACATAAACCTTCAAACCTTTTCTGGGGGAGTGGTATTTGTCGTATAATTTTCAACCTTTCTCTTTCAATAGTTAATTACGATAACACTGACGTAACTGTTAATGATCAATTTTCAATTAAACATAATATCAAATACCGATCTCTATCTTTATCAGAGTTTTATCGTAATATTTCAATAATTGTAAATGGATATAAGAAGATTAGGTATGAGTGCAAATGAGACATCTCTCAATCCAAGTCAAAGTGCAGTCTTCAACACGGAGCCTTAGTGTAAAACAATTCAAACAAGAAAACCAACGGTCGCATCTACATAAAAAAGAGAAACGAGAAACACTTATGCATGTTTTTAACATGGATTCCGGTTCATTATTCTAAGTTAGGACACATTACAAAAAGGTAAGAATTTATATTACTAGTAACTTAAACTGTCTTGTCAATTCGTACTGATTGTTTCTCAAAAATGGTGCGAATTCAAATCAGTAAAAAAATTATACCTTTATAAATAAAAAGTGAAGACGGTTTTTAAAAAGTGAAAATAAATGACTATAACTTATAGTTAGCAAATTCAAATATCTTTATAATTACTTTGAGCGTAAAAATTACAAAACATGTTCAACTGATAAAGTTGAAAAGGTAAATATTGTTAACTTTAGGCAAATATATACTACTAACAGAACAATTCAAATCTATAGCAGATCAAACATGATATTTCTCTTTATTCAGGATTTGTTTCAGTTTCGATAAGAGCTATGTCATATCTTCTCCAATAACTTATCTCGTCCTAAACAGAATTAGGAAAAACCTCTCTTCTAACAAAATTCCAATTCCTATAACTTGTTTCAGCAATCCAATAGCATAAAATCTAAATGTCCTTATTTATTATTCGTTAAAAATATACACTTTAAATGCAACAAAGAATTAAATGAATAAAATCCAATAACATAGAAACGTAAAATCGTATAGTTATAAAAATCTAACAACTTACCAAATATGCATTCTATTGGTTAAAGCATTATTGAGATATTGTCCTACATGTTGACGACCATCGAACAGACAGACAATTGTATACCATGATAACACATCCCGTAAACAGGCGTTACAAGAATGACACTTTTTGTAGCTGTAAAGCGTCTTTTGCCACGCATTTATCAAAAGCCAATTTAATTCACAGTCAGTCAATTTTTCACAATTGGTTAAAGCATACAATTGGTAAAAAAACGGATAATTTGACCATTTAACGACATGTATATAAAGAAACAGGACTGCGTTAGAGAGTAAAAGATAGATCGTGCCAGCCAAGCACATTGTTATGACGACCGTTTAACATGTGAGTGTCGATATCATTCGTTCTTCCTGACAACTATTCTGGAGTTGAAGATAGCGGCAGCAGTATGTTACCGGTGTTTAAATGTCACAAATTGAGTCACAAAAAGGAAATATGAGTTACTAACTAAATCCGATGACATCGTATGAGGAAATCCACGGAACATCAGAAACACTGAACTGCAACAAAACAAAATTCGACAAACATAGTAACGGACTAATCGACAAAAAGAAGAAAAATCACAAAAATACTGAACTCCCAGAAATATCCAAAACAAAAAGTCTCTAATCAAATGGCAAAAACAAAAGCTCAAACACACAGAACAACTGTCATATTCCTTGGTACAGGACATAAAAAAAACCTGTTGGTTGAATCTTATTTTATGGCTAGCAAAACATCCCACTTATAATCGAATGTTAAAAATACTGCTAAAATGGCAATACTACGTGAAAGGGATACAGTACAAGAACACTCAGAAAAGAAATACATTGAATAAATGTAAATGACATTCACGGTAAATAAAAAAAAAAAGATAGGTGTATTACATCCGACAGTACTAAACACTCCGTTATATCAATCAACTAAAAGAAGGTAAAAGAACTATACTATTCCTGTGTTTGCACATAGTAAAAGTACACAACTGACTCAAACACATCCAAACAAATATAAAAAGGACAATGATAAATGATGGTAGTTGGTAAGCGTTTCTTGCTTTTCATTCTTCTACAGTCATGTTAATTCAGATTCAGTCTTTATCTCACAATCGGGAATAACGTATAATTGGTGAAAATGCAGATAATTCGACTATTATAGTACATGTCTATAAAGATTAAGAACTGCAGACAACATTTCTATGTCCATAAAACTAATGAATTTCGATATCATTCGTTCTTCATAATAGGTGTTTTGATTTATAAACAGAATTTATTGTTGAATTTAAATAATTCGTCATATTCTTCGTTTCTAAGAAACCAAAAGTGTTACGTTTACGAAAGGGATCAACATCAACTTTATAATACAATTAATCTAATACGAATATTTATAGTATAACTAATCGCCGTATTTGAATATCAAAAATAAGACATTGCGTAACCGAAATTAAACGATTTTTTTCAAATTCTGCGATTAGTTATACTTTTTATTATATAGATTCAGAATATCAAATCGATTTTTTTTATACTGATGTTTATATTTGGATTCACTTATTTGTCGATTTCATTGGCATTTTTGTTTGGCGTATAGACATATGTGTATTGCATACATAAAGGCAACAGTAGTATACCGCTGTTCAAAACTCATAAATCCATGGATAAAAAACAAAATCGGGGTAACAAACTAAAACTGAGGGAAACGCATTAAAGGGAAATTCCGCGATTTTTTACTTATCATCTAATTATGTTCATCTTAACATAAAAAACACATTTGCAAAGTTTTAAATTTATATTCCTTCTAATAACGGAAAAAAATCAAGTATTTGTAACTTTTTTGGTTGAATTCTCGAGTGGGTCGTGACGTATTAGCCCGATTTATTGAATTCTGGGAAAAAATAAAATCTGTTTAACTCTTATAGCTTATCGACAATATACGTAATTAAAAGCGCACAGCTGACGAATGGTCGAAGTTATTAACCACAATATAAGAATGAACGAAAATGAATATGCATATACCGTTTTGTATTGATTGAATTAAACTCCTATAAAATTATCTCTAGTAAATGTTTTTGAATAAATTTAATTAATTATTGTCGAGATTTTTTTCATAAAATATTTATTGAACATTTTTACTGATATTGAACGGAAAATATTTCAGTTCTATTTACCGTTATTGTTTTGATAATCATTTCAATGCAACTAATGTGTGAGCAGAGTGTGTATATTATTTTGTAAAGGTCACTGTATATTTCTCGGCTTGAGGTCAATTCGTTTACCTTGTAGCTATTTAGCCGCAGGTGTGAGTTCAAGCGTTCACAGGTATAAATGTTGTTATTTGGAAAGGATAAACAGAAAGTATTAGAAAGAGTATGCTGTCACGATGTTAATACACTAAGATTTAATACACGATGAGAATAAAGATACAATAATTAAATTGTGTAAATTAATTGAAAATAAAATTCAGATTCGTAATTCCGAAAGTGTATAAAAATAAAAGGAAACAATTTTTGATTACTTTCTTAGCGGCAATTGGCGTAAAGATTCAAATATGAAGCAAAAAATAGTAGTTTTAATCTTTTATAAAAACTAAATGCAATATTACCCAATTTGATATACCATTGTACATCTGTTTGATATCATTGACTTTACCGGAATTTCTTAACTTGTATTCAAATCTGGCTGTGTTTAAATGCTAATAAAACTATTGCAATTTTAAAGTTTTTAATTGACAAAAAAATACAACATACAACATGCATGATTTTTTTTAGTTTCTTTTTAACATTTTATTCTTACATAATTAAATTCATTTGACAATCATTTACACGAACTTTTTGTGAAAAGAATATCAATTATTTTAGCTAAGGCATTATTTCTTTTGAGGATTTTTGAGGATTTTTTTTTAAATTCTATGATAATATGTGTGCAATGTTGAACATGATAGCCGTCATTAATCCAAATAAGTAATACAGTAGTTGTAATAAAAGTTATATTTTAGTCATGCATAACTGATATTGACGAATTTATAATAGTTCGTCCATACATCGTTGTTCTTGAAACAATCATTATTAGTATACATGTAAGGTTCCTGACGTATAAGAGCCATTGAGGATGAGCTCCAGAGAAATCAGACTAGTGGCGTTTCGTTCGTTTGTTTGTTGGGAAAGGAGAGGAAATGCAACCGCTTGTACAGATAAACGACAGAATTACCATACAAGCATTTATAGTCAACACAATCAGAAAGAGTTCCCATTGTTAGACGGGGAATATGAAGGCTTCCAAGAATGAACAAGTGACATATCTAACTCTGAACAGTTAGAAAACAGACTATCGACATCGACCGCTTGTTCTTAATATTTGAAACTGTATGCATATATATACGTATACGTTTATGATATATATAGTAATGAGTTCTTGCGTCTGACAAAAACTAAATTCCTTCATGGTTATATCTTGCCATACGTTTATATTGGTTTGTAAGGTGATTACTCACAATCGTTATTTGAAAATCCTGTTTGTGAGATGTAGATTCATTTCAATACAGAAATTTCGTCTATATATTTCACAAGTGTATAACACGGAGAAGCTCTGAAGGTCCATTACTCCCATTTTGTTTGGGTGTGAACCATCGATGTTTACAGCAATATCACAGAATAAGATGATGATGGTAGAAAGAACTATGGGCGTCATGTGGCAAATATTACATGCATATCGGACAATGAGTTGTCAATCTGTATGAAAAGATTTCCAATACAACCATATTATTGAGAAGGAATGTTTACATGCTATACTCTCGTACTAGTATTACAGGGTTCTTGTGGCGTTCACCTTAGACACACATCTTTTTAACGATGTTTAAAAAAAAGACAGAACCAATTTAATGTCATATTTCCCTATTTTTTAAATATAACTAAAAAAAAAATACCCCTATTTAGCGAACAAGTAATTTATTCTTTTTTCTGTTATTGAATACCAAGAAAGAAAATAAATCCCGAAATTAATTTGAAACTTTGATACTCAAAAGTTTCCCAGCAAAATATTCACATTCCCTGGGGATAATTAGTGTTCGTCCAGTGGCATATATAACAATTGTGATGACGAATTACTTCCTTTGTTCGAGAACAATCTTATTGAAATATAAATCTGTGATTTTACTAGGTCCACAGCTTCAATGAACCAAAGCAAAAGTTATACATCGACCTGTATTTAAATCAAATTGGTTCTCTTCTTCTTCTGGTATACAATAGTCTATCGACATTCGATGATTACATACTTTTGGCATACGTGGATTAGTCTATTTACAACACTTTTACCCCTATTTATTCAAAATATATGTTTTTTTCTTATGTTCAATGTATACATGTATATATTTTAAATTGCGCTATAGTTCCGTAACTTTCTATCCAGTCGTATAAACGAATCGTCGGCAAGTGCGTACATTTTTTTAAATCAATATTTCTGGTCTGTTCCAATCTGTCCTTCACTATTGACAATGACTATATATTACATTTTCCCAAATTCACCCTTGGAAAAAATATTTAAATAGATTTTAATTTCATCAAATCTTATTTTTTGGGTATTATTTATATGTTTATGAATTATATTCTTTACACCAGAAATGTTATTTATAAACAAGCGTATGAGTTTAGTAATGACAAGTAAGACAGAGTTGTATATTATTCATCTGATAGTTCAAAATGGAAAGTTATAAGTTATAAGTTATCAGCCGTGTACACTGATCAATACCTGCAGAAGTGAAACGATGCATGAACTTGCAAGCCCGACAGGAAATCGCTTGAATACCTGGACGTGTCACCTCACACCCCTTACAATACCTTTGGAAGTAATACCTTTAGCCATGCTGGTGATCAGATGAGGGAAGATCAAAATATATTTGTTTATTACTTTAAAGAATTATGAACAAATTAGATTTTCGAAAACAATTTTCACGGAACACTTATTTATGATTTCAACTTTGACTTTTCACCTAATTCCAATATCAACAGTTTAAAAACAACAGACCATGGTAATTTAAAAAAAAGTAAGAATATTTTTCGTATCAAGTTAGTTAGTCGGATAAAACAACCGTACGATTGACAAGATATCGACACGCAATTACGACTACATCGGTTACTGTAGTTTTGTTTCTTTGTGGTTTATAGACATATCGTTTTTATTAATCGGGAAAGAAG
Source organism: Mytilus edulis (assembly GCF_963676685.1). Classification (NCBI taxonomy): domain Eukaryota; kingdom Metazoa; phylum Mollusca; class Bivalvia; order Mytilida; family Mytilidae; genus Mytilus; species Mytilus edulis. The sequence goes on from NC_092356.1 coordinate 32,221,924, forward strand.
ACAAAATGGCGGATCGCAGAGAATTGATACTCTAAATTTAAAATCGATGGTGATCGCTTATCTAGCGGAATAAAACTTTAATGTTTATGAATTTGAGCATTTTTATACAGAATGAACATAATATCAATTTTTTATTTTTTTGCGAAGTTTCCCTTTAAATATTAGAGGAGAACAACGACACAACATTAAAATGTAACACACACAGCAACGGACTATCCATTAGACAAAATCCGATGAGAATAACCAATTTAACATCAAAACCAAATACATGAATTTGGGATAGAAAAGTACCGTGACACGTCTTATAGTACACTCAAATATAGGAGAAAACAAACGACACAACGGAAACACAACGTAAAAATGTTACACACAGAAACGAACTATGATATAACAATGGCCATTTTCCAGACTTGGTACAGAACATTTTTAAAGGAAAAATGGTGGGTTGAACCTGGTTTTGTGGCATGCCAAACCTCGCACTTTGACGCCATTGTTAAATATAACATTAAAATGACAACATACATTGTAATAATACAGGACTACAATACAAATAAATAGCAGAACGTATTAGGCAAAGAAACACATGAATAATAGATAACAAAAGGCATCAGGTTTACAATTCATTACGTCAAAAACGCGCCTCGTCCAAACAAGAATTACCAGTGACGCCCAGATATAAAAGTTCGAAAGTCAAAAAAGGGGTGGGGTACAAAGTTGTACAGCTCTGAGGATCAAAAGTTGAAAAAGGTTGTACCAAATACAGCTAGGGTTTTGATAAGAACATCCTTATTATATAGAACAATTTATGCTATTGCAAACAGTAAATTTAATCAAATGAATACAACTGTCAAAATGACAAATTCCGATTGACACCTCCAGAAGAGTGATGCATATTTTGCAGTTATTGTGAAGCCAAGAATTGTTTTTTAAGCATCTAGGGTATTAATTGATGATGTGTGACATAATTAATCAATAGGTTTTAAATGTCGATGCGGAAATCTTCAGTTGGACGTCTCAAGTGAGCGTAAACATGAATTTATGATGTATGTCGTTAAAGTAACCATGCCGCCTTTTTTCAAAATTGGAAGTTTGAGGTTTTTTTGTGTTATTGTAGTGTGAATATTGAAACGATTGAAAGATTTGGATTACAAGAAATTACTATGACAAAGTCTTTATGGTGACCGTTAATTAACTGTGTGTCAGTCGCTGATTAAATAGGAAAAATAGGAAAAATAGGAAAACACATGTATGACATGTATGTCATTATAGTATGACTTTTATGTTTTTCATACCAAGAGTTTACCAAAAAAGATATACATGTGTACCTGGGTAACATTGATAATTTTATTCATGTTCCTGTCCTATTTGCCTGTTTGGCATACTAATTCAATGTAGTTTGTTTACATCTGTATGTTGAAGTCTAAACATGTACATGTATTTTTCATAGAATCAATTGTCAAATGATGCCATCATAATAGGTGACTTTATCCAATCAAAATTAACGTTACAAACGATTTTGCATCATAATCTCTTGTCCTCATTCCCTTTTACAGCATTACGAAAGACGAGTTTGAATACAAACACATTTGTGGTTGTAACCATATTTTATAACAATAAGGTCAATATAAATTTTGGCAGATATTAATAATACCAGTCATCAAAATTTTAGTCAAGCTACCTTAGTTGTCCCTGAGAAGTCGATTACATCCTTTGTTCTTAAATTATATTATTTGCAACATTCATTGGTATTTAACAGTAACCAGGATTCATGTTCGAAGGTGGTGTTTATTCCCACGGTAAACAAGTACGAACAATTGCCAATTCCCAGTCAAAGTATGGGAAGTATTTTAATGTATCATTCACATGTGTCAGAACCATCAAGACGGTAAATAAGTCATGTCAATGATACTAACATGTGTACCTGGTACAATATCATAGTCACTGGTTAGATATGTGGAATGCTAAACTGGTTTTTATCTTTAAAGTCTGCTTTAAAAGTTAAATATATTGGTATTTAAAACAGAAACCAAACATTTGCTAACAGTAATGTGGTTATATAACAAACAAATAAATAATGAAAACATTCCGAACAACATAAAATAAGTTTCAAAATGCTACCATTACTCTTTTAAATAAATTAAACCTAAACAGTTACTTTAAATTTCACATGAGATACATAACAAAACCCTTGAAATATTAATTATCATGTCAGTAAAAATTTTAAGAGTAAATTCTTAAGATTCTGGATCTTTATAAATATACATTATTTTCCTATGAAAATAAGAAATGCAACAAATAATCAGTATTCAGTCCAGTAAAGAAGTTTAAGATCATCTTAGAACACAACCACGACGTATGTCTTTTATTGGTGCTTCTTATCTGCATTCTTTTACTATGATAAAGGTTTTGTTTGACAGAATGACAAAGATGCTTTCATTTTTATTTATTTATTGTTATGTATGACTAAGTTAAAGTATAGAAGTATTAAAGTTGTTACTTTTATATCAGATGTGAGATAACTATCATATTTTGAAAGAATTTAACTATAAATATATTCAGTATAGATTGTATAAAACAAATTCAAAATGGGCATCAGCTTGAACATTTCATAAATTAATGTAGAAAGATTTGTTTCAGTCAAAATTTGTTAACGACTTTATTTCTGCTATACTAACTACTAGTATTCACAAATTTATAGATCATCCCATTTTTCTATCTAAATATGTTACAGATTTAATACTGGAACAACGAAATATTAACCAGTAGTATTAAAGAGCCGCTCGAATTTCTCGTTTGAATTGTCGTTTGAATTGTTTAACATTTGTCATTTTAGGGCTTTTTATAGCTGACAAGGCGGTATGTACGTCACTTATTTTTGAAAGCCGTATGGTTAGATATAGTTGTTTATGTCTGTGGCATATGGTCTCTTGTGGAGAGTTGTCTCATTGTCAATCATACTACATCTGTTTTTTTATAACCTCTATCAACAAACTTCAGATGATTTGAAGTTATCTTGTCTTATTAATCCATAATCCAAATGGTGCTTATTTTATATGAAACTGTTAAACCTCAAACTTCACTGGTGTCAACGTGATGATCGTAACTGCAATTACGATTATCCCAATATGGCGGACACAAATATGGGGAAATTTTAGAAGGTTGATTTCTCCACTTTAACAGCTTATGTTCAGATTTGTTTTCTATCGAGAAAGAACTTTATGATTTGCCATTGAAGGTGTTTTTCCAAAATGATAGAAAAGAACGAAAAACGAGATTTAGATAAAAAGATGATCGTAACTCAAAATTTACGATTTGTTTTTTTTTCACTAAAGCAACACCCTATTTAGCAGTCACGATATATTGGTATTTGTGGAAATGATAAGATTTTAAAATTGAAAAAATGAGCGTTAATGAACACTACAATTTGTCAAAAGGAATTGACATCAAGGGGGATTAGCAGCCTTATATGCAAATGTTCTCAATATATTTTTCTTATGAGTAATTTAGTTAACATTCAAATGGAATGCGTAAATATAAATATCATCATCATGATACAGTTTAAGAATACAGGTCAAAACTTTCACTGAATATTTTAGAAGTAAATATTAAGTAATGGTAGGCATGAAGTTACATTATTTTGATGTGTTTCTATCAGTTTCAACTTGTTGCCTGGTCTTGTATTTTCTTAATCAAACTATGACTATTAAACATTAGTAGACTACAGAGGCGGATTTAGAGGGAGGGCAAGGGTGCCTGCATCCCCTTTTTGTGGGAACAATTTGCTTGGTTATATAGGGAATGATTCAATGAAGCATAACTGTAGAGGACCTACTCTTACGGATCCAGTCTCCAACCCCTTTATGAAATTATCTGAATTCGCCACTGAACTACTGTTGCCTATATTAACCATGGGTTGGCTTTTTATGTAAAGAAGCTGAAATATATGGTATACAGATTCATAAACAGAATTCCATCTTTTTTTGCAATCTATAAATCCTTACATTTACGGTATATGCAATGTATTATTGAAGTTTGTCGAAGAGGTTGTTTAAGGCAAAAAAATCAATAAAGGAGCTACCATTTGATATCTATATTTGAGTGAAAAAGGCCGGATGAACAACTTGGCCATACAAAAAGGCATGATGACAATTAAGGAAAAAATAATCAGGATGGACTAATGGAAGAAGGCAGGACCAAATAGAGTGAAAAATAAAAACGCAGGATAGAGATTTCAACTTAATAAAAATGCAGGATCAAATTTTTCATCCAAGCCCCACCCCCAATAAAAATCAAATAGTACATGTAGCTTCCTTTGTTGATGGTTTTACTGTTTTTGTTTTCATTCAACAGATATGATTACACTACTGAATGCTGTATTTTTTCAACCTCTCCTTTTAAAAAAATACTATATTCGTTAATAAGAAAATCTAAATTCCTCCAATATTATAGGTTTTTAAACAATAATAGTAGGTATTGTCCCTACAAAATGTCAAAGACAAAAAAGAAAAAAATCTCCAATTTGATCAAGCTGGCCATTAATATGAAATGTCCAATACTTTATTTATGTAAAATATATAAAATCAATAAAAAGTTGTTATCCCCAATTCATTTTAATATTGAATTAGATAAAAATAAGTACGAAATCTCGCAAAATCATGACCATTTCTGCAATTACCAATAGGACATTACCCCCCCCCCCCCTTCAGTGATAGTTTCTCATCAATATCACAAGGTTAGTTGATAATGTACACTTTATTGCATACCAGACAGCTTTATTTATCAGAAAATGCTTCGTTGGAACAAACAGTTACGATCAACTAAAGTAAATGTTACGATCATCGTCGATAAAAATAAATCAAAGTTACGCTCAACATCGTGATTTTTTGTACCTAGATTTTTATCCTTCTTGTTGCTTTTCCATCCTGTTCGAAAAACTATTTCAATGGAAATGCTTATAAAGATGTTTCTTGACATAATACAAACCTAGAAATAAGCTTTTAAAGTGGAGACATTAGCCGTCTAAAATTCCCCTAAATTTGTTTTCGCCATATTAGGATGATCGTATTTGCAGTTACAATGTACGATTATCACGTTGACACCAGTGAAACTTAATACCAATTGAAATACGATTAACACACAACGTATTTACTCGAGCTAAATTGTCATTAACATTGAAAACAAATAGTATAAATAAATTCATCAGTAATCGTCAATTCTTTACTCTTTGCATGTATATGTCGTGTACATTTTATTATTCTGTACAGGTTATTACTTCATACAATATAATTGAAATAGTAATTACTTGTACAATTTTTGTTGAGAAAAAGATAATACCTTGTACAACACAATATCTTTGAGTTGTGTGTGCTTCTACTTTTGCTTTGAACAAAATGTTTTATTGAAAAACTCCTTTCTTTGAGTGAGTAAATCTTGGATTATTTTGTCAATTGTCGGGTATTATTTTTCTTTTACTGTTTTCTCGTATTTATTAATTTGTTTGTTTATTTTTTCTTGTCATAGTGAGTATGTATTTGAAATCTTTATTGTGTTTGTTTTTCTTTTCTTTTTTTCAAATGTGTATTCTGAACTTAGTGATTTTTTTTGGTTGTTGCATGGGATATACAAGTACCCGGCCACGTCCACTCAGTGTAGTATTTCTGATTGTATCCATCTGATGAGTTAAGCCTTTTTCAACTGATTTTTATAGTTCGTTTTATGTTGGAATGATACACCACTTTCCCGCTAACATGTTTAACCCCGCCACATCATTCATGTGCCTGTCCCAAATCAAGAGCCTGTCATTCAGTGGTTGTCGCTTGTCGATGTGTTACATTTTTTTTCTTTATTTTTTACATAAATAAGGTCGTTAGTTTTCTCGTTTGGATTGTTTTACATTTGCCATTTCAGGGCCTTTTTAAGCTGATTATGCGGTATGGGCTTTGCTCATTGTTGAATGCCGTGTGGTGAAATAAAGTTTTTAATTTCTGTTTCATTCGGGCTCTTGTGGAGAGTTGTCTCATAAGCCGGTATATCACATCTTCTTTTTTATATTAGTATTATTTTTGAAATGTTAGAAGAATTCAGACACACGAAGAACGCAGAGTAACAACATAGCCTAGCATGAAATCTTGAGTAAATTGAGCTTAACAGCTTGTGCCAATTAAATACGGACCACTGGTGCAAAGTGACAAAGTTGTTAAAAGTTCCTTTACATTTCTTATATTCTCCCTGTACTATCTTACGCGTGTAAAAGCGAATTATTAGGCCACACCAATTTGCTTCCTTGTTCGACGGACCCGCCCGCACCTATTTTTTTCAAAACAGAATTTTTTTATTTTTTTTATATTCCCGCTTCCCGCATCCGGAAATGTAATCATGTCCATTTCCCGCACCGTTTTTTTTTGTAAACATTATAAAAAGATATCAACATTTGTTTTTAAAATCTAAACATAAAAGCACCCCAGCACACTTTGTAAATATCTGTGAGAATATTTGTTTCAGCATGAAACCTACTTATCCAAAGCGGGAGTGCTCCGATCAAGGATTTGCATCTCCGATATAAATCTATATCAGCGGAAATACCGGAGTAAAGAACAAAAAATTGGTTACTTTCCCCCTTACTTATATGTACGTTGTTAGAATAAAGTACAAAGAACTTCTGAAGGATTTGCCTTCAACTGCAATTATATTGTATGCTGGCGAAACAAAACTATCCATAGCCTCTGCATGTTTATGCACCTGTCCTGATTGATTGAGGGGCCTGTCATTCAGCAGTTATCGTTTGGTAATGTTGTTCATTGGTATTTTCCCGTTTGGATATACATGGATATATAAATTAGATCGTTGGTTTTCCTGTTCGAATTGTGTACGCTAATAATTTTGGGTCCTTTATAGCCTGCTGTTTGGTCTGTATCAAAGCCCTGTGTAAAAAGCCGTACTTTGACCTGTGTTTGTTATTTATATCAGGTTGAGAACAACCCTCCCTCAGACAACATGGACAAGGGGTCATTTTACTGATGTAGAAAAGAAAATAGAAATACCAAGGATTTGTATAGTTCTTCTATACAAAACCTTTGAAAACTTAGAATTTTGTACTCAAAAAGAGGAGAGTTACATCATATTTTAAACAACTTTTTCTAAAAGAGGGGTCCACTTATTTTGAATAATATTAAACTGTAAAAGTAAATGTGTTAACATGGTTAAAGTCCAGGAATTACAAAATTCTTGGACATGTTTTGACCATTTAATACCAGATAGATATATAGTTCTTTGAGAAAATATGAGCCCTTTTTGTACAAACAAATATATTATAACTTATATTGATCCCTCAGAAAACATGTAAAAGGGATATTTATAACATTAAGGGGTTGTCCCCAAACTGATTATGACTTGGATGGAGAATTGTCTCATTGTCAGTCACACATACATGTCATACATAGACCAGATTTAATTATTGCTTGGTGAACAGGGAAAAAATACTTCAGAAATTAAAGAAATGTCAAAGTACAAGTGATAAATCAAGCTTTAATATTGTCAAAACCTACTATTTTATGTTTACAAAAAAAAAATTATAATCGCTCGCCTCTACTTTTTAAGCTTCGCCTCAAAAATTTGCAAATTAAATATTTTTTTATTTAAATTTTCAAATCGCTCGCTCGCCCCAAATTTTGAAGTCCAAAAATCCGTAGAACAAGAAATTAAATTGGTGTGGCCTTAGAGTTAATTATTACTTTATATTTTTGGTCTACACATTACATTTGTTATTCAAAAAGTACAGACATGTTGGAAGTTTATACCTTCATGTATAAGTAATAAAGTATTTGTTAAAAGGGAAATGATTTCTTGGTAACATCAATTATAATGATTTGTACAATGTATTATCTTTTTCTCAGTAAAAATTGTACTAGTAATTACTTGTAAAATTGTATTTGAACAAGTAATAACTTATGTGATGGCTTCATACAAGTAATTACTTGTATAAAATGTTTGTACAAGTAATAACCTGTACAACATAATAACATGTACATGACATATATGAAGATCTAGGACTGTAAAACCCATTTCTTTAGTGAGTTTAGAAAAAAAGATAGCTCGTTATGATGAACATTAGACACGAAGTATTAGATAACAACTTCAATTTTCCTCAATTGGAAGAGGACATCTTAAGAATATCAAATGTTATGGATTTAATTTAACCAGTTTTCGCGGATAGCAATACATTGCACTTTTATTGCAAAGTTAAAATAATTCATCATAGATACAAGGATTGACATTTCATATTTGTTAAACCTTAGAACTAATACAAAATAAAACAAAAACCACACAACTATTCAATTACTAGATTAAAACAACTAATTGTGACAGTTAGACATTGCTTTAAAAAGCATGGTACAATGATAAAGATAATGTTACTGGTAAGTTAGATATATGTTTTTTCTCATAAAAGTAATATCCAAATGGAAAAATATTATGATATTCAAAGTTTTCAATCGAGACAAATATTATGTAAATTTCGCACAAGTGCCCACCAATTACGAGTAGAAAAAGAACAAACATATAGAAATGTCACAGAGGACTTGTAATTTTTGTTCTCATAATGATATAGAAGAAAAGCTTCACTTCTTAATAAACTGTCTATTGTATAATAAATTTCGGGAATCATTGTTTGCACAAGCTCATGAGCACTGTCAAAATTATAATAACTTAGACAGCAGACCTAAATTTTTTTGATTAATGACCACTAAAGATAAACATATACTTAAAGAGTTATTTTTTTTTCTTATCCAGAGTTATGAATTGAGATCCATTAATTCTTTAAATGGCTAAATCTCTTTTAGTTTATCCATATGTATTTTAAATTCAAAATATTTAATGTAAATACACATTACTCTATATATGTGTGGGCATATTTTATCTATTAATATGTAAATACTTATATATGCTTTAATAAACTGCAGTCAAATCTCTAAGGTGCTTATCATATTCTTGCAATTGTAAAAAAATATAATTATATACATAAATATCTAGTAATTGGTTGCTGTGTGTACATGGGAGAAAACTACCCTTATATCTAATCAGTTGGGGCTGCATTTCATTTTTATGCAGCTGAAAACACCATATTTATTTAAAGGGGAATAATCCTTACATAAGTTGATTGAGATTACTTTCTCTTCCATGTGCATGCAATAATTGTTCAGTGTTCTATTGTGATGTATTTTATTATTTAATTGTTATAACACAAATCATTGTAATCATTGTATGAAATTTAAAACCTGCAAGGGTCAATAATTGGATTAATAACGTATTCTTATGCTTATTCTTATTCTTCTCTTATACAGATTTAGGACTGCCAAGAGCAATTTTGTTGTGATTTGATAAAAAGATAGTGTGTGTCAGTCAACCATTTTGAGATGGTGACCGTAGAATTATTAATGAATGTTGATATCATTCGTTCTTCTTAACCCTCTCCCTTTCACACCGGTACAGCTTACCGGTGAAACCAATTTCAAGATTTTTTTGGGACATTTAGACATGTTTAATCGCCATTTGCTGACGTACAGATGTGGTTAATGGCTCAAATTAATCCTCAGATAACCAGCAATGCGATTTAATGTGCATCAAACCTCTATCATTATTAGTTAATAAACAAGTCGCCCCTTACTGATGTGTAATTTTTCTATAAAAAACATTTATTTTTCTTCGAATTTTTAGGGATATTCTCAAATAGAAGTGCAAAGAAAACTGCTCTTTTAAGAGGATTTATGTCTTTTTTCAATAACTGTGCAGTGAGTTTTTGAAGAATAGTAATAAACTAATAGTTCTAACTTGTACACTAGTTGCAAATGTAATTTTAAGTGTAGCAGCGCAATCACAAACTTGAATTACGCTAAAAATCTGAAGTCATTTCTTAAAGAAAAGAGACAAAAACCGCTAAAATATTCTGATTTTTTTTGGCAAAGTTGAAATAGATGTAACAAAACATGGTTTCGTAAGTGTTGCGGTATACTAAAGTTGAAAACACTTTTGTTTGAATGAAGAAACATGTATATTTCAATGAAAAAATGACAGTTTAAAGAGTGGATTCCTCCTAGATTTGCGTAAAAATCATGCATTTGGCAACAAAAAATTATCATCTGAACACATAATTCCAAAAAGAAAACAAACTGGGTGAGAATCTTTATATTATTTTTTTTTTCATTTCCTTCGTAGTAGTAGACTTAAGTACTTAAATTTCGATAACTTCACTACAATGTCAGTGGCGCAGGGGTACGCTGATCTATCTCAAGGCGCTAAGATTGAGAGTTCGAATCTCACTGCCGGAGTTGGAAAAACAATTTCCTATATTAAATGTAACTTAACTTAACTTTACTTTCAATTTCAAAAAGGAAACCTACGAATATTTTTTTTAAAAGAATGTGTGTGCAAAATTGCCCCCCTTTTTTTACCCCCTTTGCTCCATCGGGCTCGGTCAAGGGTGTCCCAGATCGAGCTAGCATTGGTAATTCAATGAATTTTTCCTTGTAAAAACAAAGTTAAGGTTGCTGATTGATTGGAAACGAATTAGATAAATAACTAGGGTCCAAGTTTGAAATCGGACAAAAAGAGCGTCTAAAATCAATTATTTTGAATGTTACGGACATCGATATTTCAAGGCCTATAGCACGTTATGCGTCTATTTATACCACTATGATAACTTATATGGCTTCAACAGACTCGAGGCATTGTGTTTCCATCAAAACCTGACCCTATTAGCCCACCAATATGTCTCTGCACGACTTTTTGCCCAAGGATTTCGTATTTTTTCACTTTTTCTCCAACAGTCACGTGACTTTTGGAAATATACCACGTGACCAAAAAATGACAAATTATCGTCAAACTTAATTTTTTGAAATATTTTACCAATTATCTTTCATTTGACTCCAACATGGCATGTGTATGACAATTGATGCGAATTCTGTATTCATTTAAACTTCGTTCATGTATTTTCGATAAGTAAAGGTCTAAAATGCATGAAAGGGAAAGGGTTAATAAATCTATTGGAACACAATGTTTTGCTTTATAAACAGATATATTGTTGTATCTGAATAATACGTCATATGCGTTATTTCTTAGAATACCCAATGTTTTACGTTTACAAAAGGGTTCTACATAAACTTTACATAAAATTGATATAATACGAATTTTGACAATTGTAAAAAACTTGCAATAAAATTTATAATAAAACATGCTTATAGATATCACCAGAACAATAATCAATCAAATATAGATAATTGATAAATACTAGGAGATGTGCGATAGTATTCAATAATATTCTAACAGTGCTTGACGATTGTTTTCGTATTCTTGTCGGAATTAAGTGACTAACAATTTTGTTAGCGCCGACATTCCTTTAAATGGGTTGGCGTCAATCCTTGTAATTTCATTTCTCTGCAACTCCTTGAAAATTAATTTTAAAATTAATTTTTGTCTAACATTAATTTTGTAGAAATCAAGAGCTAGCAGTATCATAAATAGGTCTGTTTGGAAGCAAATTTTGTTATTGCATGTACACATCCCAAAATGACAGTTCTTGTAACCTGATAATTTGGGGGAAAAAAATCACAAAAATACAAAACGTCAAGGAAAATTAAAAAAAAAAGTCTCTAATAAAATGGCATTATCAAAAGCTGAAACACCTCAAATGAATGGATATTAACTGTCATATTTCTAATTTGGTACCGGCATTTTCTTGTGCAGAAAATTGTGAATTGTCACTTTCTAAGTCTACTTTACACCTAAACTCAGTTGTCCCCACACCCTTTTACAGCATAACGGAAGACGAATTTGAATACAAAACATTTGCAACCATATTTTACAACAGTAAGGTCTTTACAACTTTTGGCAGATATAATACCTGTCATCTTTTTCAGTACACTACCGTAGTTGTCTCTAAGAAATCCATTCAATCCTTTGTGCAAAACAATAATTTGTACATAATTTATTGTTATTGAACAGTAATCAGGATTGTTTTAGGATGTCGGGTATAATCCTATAGTAAACTAGTTACTCAAACTGTAAATTCCAAGTCAAAGTAGGGGAAGTATTCTGTTATATCATACACATGTGTCAGAACCATTGAGATTGTTTTTGTTTACCGTAACGTTTAATTATCACTTACACTAATACTCACCCTTTTCAAACACTAATCACAAAACTATCACTGGCAATGAAACCTTATCCGAAACTAAAACAAACTGTACCATAAACATGTGAACAAAAACTCAGAAATACTTGTTATATTTCTGTTGGTCGTATCAAGTATACTGACATGTGTATTGACATGTTTCATACAAATGTTAAAAAATAGACACATAAGTTATGCTAAGATTCGGAACAATATCTGCGAATTAACTTCCTCGAAAATGAAACATGAGGATAGTGAAACAAAAATGAAGCAATGGAAATAATTTTATCTTTTAAAAACGCGAATGAAGAAATTTTTAATATATTATTTAAATAGAATAAGTTAGGTAGCTTATTACCAGTCTAATCAAACGCCACTCGATGAAATAATTGTGAAAAGGATTGCATACAAGGAATACTTTGGTTGTTTACTATAACAGGCACTTACTGTTGTGTCAGTAAATGAATACACAACTAATATTTGAAGAATAGAAAAACCTACCAAAATGACGAAGGACAATGTGTGTGTTAAACATGTAGCATTCATAAGATATTTTGTATGATAAATTATGTTTCAGTGGTCAGTATGGACACTATTTCTATACACTTTCTGTGAATTGACATCAATCATTTATGCTATTTTTCGCTCGTAATCAAATATGTTAACAGTAATTCTAACTTTTTTTTCTCAAAAAGAGCCAAAATAGCCGTGCAAAGCCCATAATCTGAAGCGAAACTGACTAAGACATGTAAAACTAATAGAGAATGTGGGAGACATATAATGTCCCCGCTTGCATATCACGTTATCAAAGGAGTTGAAGAACGGATAATAATTTTTGATCGTAAGCAGCCTTGTACAGACGAACCAGGGTAACCGTGAATTCTCTCTCTGTTATGATTTGGGATAAAATGAAATGACTGGGCTATACGACCTCCTTACACCTCATCCCCTCCCCCCACCAAAAAAGAAAAGAAAACGGCGTTGTTTGGAGCTCATTAACATAACCTGTTCAACATCTGACATTTATCGTTTTACTCTCAAAATCGATTCTCAAGGCAGCTTAGATTTAGATTTATGCATTTGACTGTCCCTTTGGTATCTTTCATCCCTCTTTTACGACTACGCATTGAAAAATGTATCTTGTCTCACATTTCGACATCTACACATTTAAGAATAATCGGTACAAGTTAAACATGATACTGTTAGACTTCAACAAAGACAAAAAAAAACATCCTATCAAAGTACAATAAGACATGCCTAATGATATATTCCTCAGGACATGAATAGGCAATACAAAATCAACAGTCCGTGTTATTGTTCTGACTCTATAACACCATCAATACAAAACCCTCGACACATTTAATTGTTTAACCCCAATATGTCACCAAATACAAACTCATATCTACATGTTATTAGTTTAACACAAGACATCACCAAACACAATTCATCTGTACACGTTATTAGTTTAGTCCTAAGACTTAACAAAATATAAAACCATCTGTAAATGTTATTAATATAAACCTAAAACATCACCAAATACAACCTCATATTTGAAAGTTATTTGTTTAACACAAGACATCATTAAATACAACAAATGTGGGTCTGATGATAAATGTATCATTCCTGATCAGGTTAGCTATCTTATCATCAAACAAAACTTGCAACCTCTATCAACAGAATTCCGATGATTTGAAGTTATCTTATCTGGTCAATTACAAACATCAAATTTTCTTTTTTTTTATATATGTTTGTTAAACCTTAAACCTAATACCAAATTAAATTAATACACACATTTATTCGAAGTAAAGTTCTCTACACACTGGTAAACAAGTAGTTAAGTGACATGAATAAAAGGATCAGTATTCGAGCATTCTTTGATCTATCAGACATTTATTGTGTTCTAATTTCGAAAATCGATTAAGAATACAATTCAAAATAAACACAAAGTTTGAGATTAGATAAAGACACGAGTATTTTATCGCAGTTCAGCAGTTATCAAAACGATTTTGTGAAACGAAATCATAGTTACGAACTAAAACTGAGCGAAATATATCAACTATAAGTTGGGATCTACGGAACACGAAATCATAGTTACGAACTAAAACTGAGGGAAATATATCAACTATAAGTTGGAATCTACGGAACACGAAATCATAGTTACGAACTAAAACTGAGGGAAATATATCAACTATAAGTTGACATCTACGGAACACGAAATCATAGTTACGAACTAAAACTGAGTGAAATATATCAACTATAAGTTGGAATCTACGGAACACGAAATCATAGTTACGAACTAAAACTGAGTGAAATATATCAACTATAAGTTGGAATCTACGGAACACGGAATCATAGTTACGAACTAAAACTGAGTGAAATATATCAACTATAAGTTGGAATCTACGGAACACGAAATCATAGTTACGAACTAAAACTGAGTGAAATATACCAACTATAAGTTGAAATCTACGGAACACGAAATCATAGTTACGAACTAAAACTGAGGGAAAATATATCAACTATAAGTTGAAATCTACGGAACACGAAATCATAGTTACGAACTAAAACTGAGTGAAATATATCAACTATAAATTGAAATCTACGGAACACGAAATCATAGTTACGAACTAAAACTGAGGGAAAATATATCAACTATAAGTTGAAATCTACGGAACACGAAATCATAGTTACGAACTAAAACTGAGTGAAATATATCAACTATAAGTTGAAATCTACGGAACGGGAAATCATAGTTACGAACTAAAACTGAGTGAAATATATCAACTATAAGTTAGAACACGAGAAACACTTAAATGCAACAAAACAAATACACAGAAACGGACTAAATCAATACAGCTGTCATATTCCTGATTTTGTACAGGACATGATGAATCAAAGAAAAGAAAAAAACGCAAACAAAATCAGGAGAAAAATACACAAATGAACAATATAATAGTACATTTCAACAAGTAAATCGCAGAACATCAATTAATAAATACTGATATCATTCGTCCTTCTTAATCGACTTTTTTGGAGCAGAAGGTTTGCAAAGCTTTTGAACAAATGTAAATAAACAAAATATCTAATGTTTTACGTTTACAAAAGACTTCATAAGTCTGTTTGACATATGTCTTATCCAATTTTACTTGAACAAATGAAATATGTTTAAAATAAAGGGTTCAACAAAAACATTGCATAAAAATAATATAATACACATTTGTGTAATTGGTAAAAAAAAAAGCTGCAATAAGCTTTAATAAAAATACATTAAGAAATGCTAAATAATATAACCTAAACAAAAACCAATCAAATATAGATAAGAAAATATAGATAATAGGATATGTGCAATATCATGCAATAATTATCTAACAGCACAGGGTGGAATTATGTTACTTACAATAATGTTAGCGCCGACATTCCTTGAAACGAGTTGGCGTCAATCCTTGTAATTTCATTGCCACCCAACCACCTACAAATTACAAAATTAAAGTTCATTTTTTGTCTAACATTAATTTTGTAGAAATCATCAACAACTCGTCTGCTTGGAAACAAATTTTGTTATTGCATGTATACATGACATAATAACAGTTCTAGTAACTTCAAAAAGTTAAAAAAATCAATTTACAAAATGCCGATCGTCGATAAATAAACGAAACAGTCTCTAATCAAATGGGAATACCACAGGTTAAAACACATCACACGAATAGATAACAATTGTCATATTTCTGACATGGTACCAACATTCCCGGAGGTAGAAAATAGTAGACTATTATTATCTCGGTCTACTTTAAACATAAAATATCTTGTCCTCATATCCTTTTACAACATTACGGAAGACAAACTTGAATACAAAATCATTTGTAAATGTACCTCTAGGTTACAACAGCTAGGTCAATACAACTGTGGGCAGATTTTAATGATATAAGTCATCAGTTTTTAGTACAGCTATCTTAGTTGTTAATTAAGAATCAATTCAATCTTTTGTGCTTAGATTATAAATTGCGTACCATTTATCATTATTGAACAGTAATCTGGATTGTTTTAGAATGTGAGGTATAATTCTATAGTAAACAAGTAACACGAACTGTCAATTAAAATTTAAAGTAAGGAAAGTATTCTATTGTATCAATAATACATGTGCCAGATTGAGATGGTTTTCGTTTACCTGAACGTTTAATTATCTGTTACCCTAACACTAACCTATTGCAAAAACTAATAAGAATAATAACACTGAAATCTTATTTTATACTAAAACAAACTGTACCATTAACATGTGAACAATAACTCTGAAATACTGGGTCTTCTTAAGTAGCCAGTGTCAATGATAATGACATGTGTTTTGATACAATATCATTATCTGTGAATACACAATAAATACTTCAGACATACAAAATAACTTCCAAATTGACGGAGAACAATATGTCTGTTTAACATGTAGCATTCACATTTTTATGGTATTATTAACCCTCGACACATTTAAATGTTTAAACCTTAAAAATCACCAAATAAAACTCACATTTGCATGTTATTAACATAACACAAGACACAACCAAATACACGTTATTAGTTTAACCAAAAGACATCACCAAATGCAAAACTAACAATTTGCCAACTTATCATGTTTTCATTTGGAAATGATCTTCTACTTGTTACATAATAGACACAGAAGTTATGCAAAAATTAAGAACAACATCTGCAAATCAACTTCCTCGAAACTGAAACACGAGAATTATGAAGCAAAATTGTAGCAAAGGAAATAGTTTTGCTTTTATAAACGCAAATGAAGATATTTTCAATCTGTTACATAACTACAATAAGTTAAAGTATTGGGGTTGATAACAAATCTAATCAGAAGCCGCTCGATCAAATACTTGTGAAAAGGATTGCACAAAAGAAATACTTTGGCTGTTTAGGACATAATACAAAATCAGTCCATGTTACTGTTCTGACCCTATAACACCATCAATACAAAAACACTCGACACATTTAAATGTTTAACCCCAATTAATCACCATATACAAACTCATATGTGCATGTTATTAATTAAACATATTGGTATTTAAAACAGAAACCAAACATTTGCTAACATTAATGTGGTTATATAACAAACAAATAAATAATGAAAACATTCTGAACAACATAAAATAAGTTTCAAAATTTCAATTCCTATAACTTGTTTCAGCAATCAAATAGCATAAAATCTAAATGTCCTTATTTATTATTCGTTAAAAATATACACTTTAAATGCAACAAAGAATTAAATGAATAAAATCCAATAACATAGAAACGTAAAATCTTATAGCTATAAAAATCTAACAACTTACCAAATATTCATTCTATTGGTTAAAGCAGTATTGAGATATTGTCCGACATGTTGACGACCATCGAACAGACAGACAATTGTATACCATGATAACACACCCCGTAAACAGGCGTTACAAGAATGACACTTTTTGTAGCTGTAAAGCGTCTTTTGCCACGCATTTATCAAAAGCCAATTTAATTCACAGTCAGTCAATTTTTCACAATTGGTTAAAGCATACAATTGGTAAAAAAACGGATAATTTGACTATTTAACGACATGTATATAAAGAAATAGGACTGCGTTAGAGAGTAAAAGATAGATCGTGCCAGCCAAGCACATTGTTATGACGACCGTTTAACATGTGAGTGTCGATATCATTCGTTCTTACTGACAACTATTTTGGAGTTGAAGATAGCGGCAGCAGTATGTTACCGGTGTTTAATTGCCACAAATTGAGTCATAGAAAGGAAATATGAGATACTAACTAAATCCGATGACATCTCAAGAGGAAATCTACGGATCATCAGAAACACTGAACTGCAACAAAACAAAATTCGACAAACATAGTAACGGACTAATCGACAAAAAGAAGAAAAATCACAAAAATACTGAACTCCCAGAAATATTCAAAACAAAAAGTCTCTAATCAAATGGCAAAATCAAAAGCTCAAACACACAGAACAACTGTCATATTCCTTGGTACAGGACATAAAAAAAACCTGTTGGTTGAATCTTATTTTATGGCTAGCAAAACATCCCACTTATAATCGAATGTTAAAAATACTGCTAAAATGGCAATACTACGTGAAAGGGATACAGTGCAAGAACACTCAGAAAAGAAATACATTGAATAAATGTAAATGACATTCACGGTAAATAAAAAAAAAAGATAGGTGTATTACATCCGACAGTACTAAACACTCCGTTATATCAATCAACTAAAAGAAGGTAAAAGAACTATACTATTCCTGTGTTTGCACATAGTAAAAGTACACAACTGACTCAAACACATCCAAACAAATATAAAAAGGACAATGATAAATGATGGTAGTTGGTAAGCGTTTCTTGCTTTTCATTCTTCTACAGTCATGTTAATTCAGATTCAGTCTTTATCTCACAATCGGGAATAACGTATAATTGGTGAAAATGCAGATAATTCGACTATTCTAGTACATGTCTATAAAGATTAAGAACTGCAGACAACATTTCTTTTGTGCTTTGAAAAAAAACAGTCCGTGTCAGTGAGCCATTTTGTGATGGTGTCCGTAAAACGAATGAACTTCGATATCATTCGTTCTTCCTAATATCTCTTTTGAAGTAGAATTGTTTCAACGTATCTGAAAGAATGTGCAACATATGTGGATAATGGGTAGGTGTTTTGCTTTATAAACATAATTTATTGTTGAATTTAAATAATTCGTCATATACTTCGTTTCTAAGAAACCAAAAGATTTACGTTTACGAAAGGGATCAACATCATCTTTATAATACAATTAATCTAATACGAATATTTATAGTATAAATAATCGCCGTATTTAAATATCAAAAATAAGATATTGCGTGACTGAAATTTAACGATTTTTCAAATACTGCGATTAGTTATACTTTTTATTATATAGATTCAGAATATCAAATCTATTTTTTTTATACTGATGTTTATATTTGGATTCACTTATTTGTCGATTTCATTGGCATTTTTGTTTGGCGTATAGATATATGTGTATTGCATACATAAAGGCAACAGTAGTATACCGCTGTTCAAAACTCATAAATCCATGGATAAAAAACAAAATCGGGGTAACAAACTAAAACTGAGGGAAACGCATTAAATATTAGAGGAGAACAACGACACAACATTAAAATGTAACACACACAGCAACGGACAATCCATTAGACAAAATCCGATGAGAATAACCAATTTAACATCAAAACCAAATACATGAATTTGGGATAGAAAAGTACCGTGACACGTCTTATAGTACACTCAAATATAGGAGAAAACAAACGACACAACGGAAACACAACGTAAAAATGTTACACACAGAAACGAACTATGATATAACAATGGCCATTTTCCTGACTTGGTACAGAACATTTTTAAAGAAAAAAATGGTGGGTTGAACCTGGTTTTGTGGCATGCCAAACCTCGCACTTTGACGGCATTGTTAAATATAACATTAAAATGACAACATAATAATACAGGACTACAATACAAATAAATAGCAGAACGTATTAGGCAAAGAAACACATGAATAATAGATAACAAAAGGCATCAGGTTTACAATTCATTACGTCAAAAACGCGCCTCGTCCAAACAAGAATTACCAGTGACGCCCAGATATAAAAGTTCGAAAGTCAAAAAAAGGGGTGGGGTACAAAGTTGTACAGCTCTGAGGATCAAAAGTTGTACAGCTCTGAGGATCAAAAGTTGAAAAAGGTTGTGCCAAATACGGCTAGGGTTTTGATAAGAACATCCTTATTATATAGAACAATTTAGGCTATTGCAAACAGTAAATTACATCAAATGAATACAACTGTCAAAATGACAGTTGGACGTCTCAAGTGAGCGTAAACATGAATTTATGATGTATGTCGTTAAAGTAACCATGCCGCCTTTTTTAAAAATTGGAAGTTTGAGGTTTTTTTGTGTTATTGTGGTGTGAATATTGAAACGATTGAAAGATTTGGATTACAAGAAATTACTATGACAAAGTCTTTATGGTGACCGTGAATTAACTGTGTGTCAGTCGCTGATTAAATAGGAAAAATAGGAAAACACATGTATGACATGTATGTCATTATAGTATGACTTTTATGTTTTTCATACCAAGAGTTTACCAAAAAAGATATACATGTGTACCCGGGTTACATTTATCATTTTATTCATGTTCCTGTCCTATTTGCCTGGTTGGCATACTAATTCAATGTAGTTTGTTTACATCTGTATGTTGAAGTCTAAACATGTACATGTTTTTTTCATAGAATCAATTGTCAAATGATGCCATCATAATAGGTGACTTTATCCAATCAAAATTAACGTTACAAACGATTTTGCATTATAATCTCTTGTCCTCATTCCCTTTTACAGCATTACGAAAGACGAGTTTGAATACAAACACATTTGTGGTTGTAACCATATTTTATAACAATAAGGTCAATATAAATTTTGGCAGATATCAATAATACCAGTCATCAAAATTTTAGTCAAGCTACCTTAGTTGTCCCTGAGAAGTCGATTACATCCTTTGTTCTTAAATTATATTATTTGCAACATTCATTGGTATTTAACAGTAACCAGGATTCATTTTAGAAGGTGGTGTTTATTCCCACGGTAAACAAGTACGAACAATTGCCAATTCCCAGTCAAAGTATGGGAAGTATTTTAATGTATCATTCACATGTGTCAGAACCATCGAGACGGTAAATAAGTCATGTCAATGATACTAACATGTGTACCTGGTACAATATCATAGTCACTGGTTAGATATGTGGAATGTTAAACTGGTTTTTATCTTTAGTGTCTGCTTTAAAAGTTAAATATATTGGTATTTAAAACAGAAACCAAACATTTGTTAACATTAATGTGGTTATATAACAAACAAATAAGTAATGAAAACAGTCTGAACAACATAAAATAAGTTTCAAAATGCTACCATTACTCTTTTAAATAAATTAAACCTTAACAGTTACTTTAAATTTCACATGAGATACATAACAAAACCCTTGAAATAATAATTATCATATCAGTAAAAATTTTAAGAGTAAATTCGTAAGATTCTGGATCTTTATAAATATACATTATTTTCCTATGAAAATAAGAAATGCAACAAATAATCAGTATTGAAAATATAAAGGTAATTAAAACAATGACGTTTGATGGAAAGTTTTCATTGTAAAATAAGTGATCGCACCAGTAAATATATATGTATCCGTACATTCTATTCTAGTCTGTTGTCATTTTTTTTATTGAAACCGCTACTAAAAGTTGGGGGTGGGGGTTGGAGCATATTGCATGTACTGTATTACCCCTGTCCATCCGTCCTTTTGTCCGTCCTTCCGTCCGTCCCATATAAACACCAGTAACTTAAAACTAATCACGAACAACATTTGAAGCATGCAAAAATACCATAGTGACGAAGACCAATATTTATTAACAAAGTTAAACATGTGATAAAGATAGTTCAGGATGATAACCGTTACACCTGTGAGTGACGATATTATTTGTACTTTCTTTTACCTATTTTGGAGCAGAACTTTGTAAAGCTAATAAAACAATACAGAAACGTGGATTTGATTATAAATTTGTCAATCCTAATCAAATAAAAAAAAGTAACAGTAGTACACCGCTGTTTAAAAGTCATAAATCGATTGATAGAAAACAAATCCGGGTTACAAACTAAAACTGAGGGAAACACATCAGTTATAAGAGGAAAACAACGAAACAACAGAAACAATGAAGTGCAACAAAAAACACACCACAATTCAACACACAAAGAAACGAACTATAACAACTGCCATTTTCTTGACTAGGTACAGGACATTTTAAGAAAAATAAAGGATTGAATATGGTTTTGCAGTTAGCCAAATGACTCATTTTGTTAACTATCTTGTTATCAATCAATACTAGCAATCACCATCAACAAGCTTCCGATGATTTGATGTAATCTTATCTGAGCAATTACGTACATTCGAATTTCTTCTTTTCATAACATTGTTAAACCTTAAAATTAATGCAAAACAACTCATGCATTAGATCTTTACGTACTTTATTTGGCCGTATTAACCTTTTTTAATTTGAGCATCACCGATTAGTCTTTGTAGACGAAACGCGCGTCTGACGCAAAAAGAACTGTCAATCCGGAATCGACGAAAGACATGACATCCTACAAGAGGACAATTGCCTCAACATTGCAAGGACCTCAAAGGTAGATTAAAGATGAGATAAATGTATCAAATCTGACAATACTAAACACTCCGTTATATGAATCAACGAATAATATGATAGGAACTATAATATTTCTGTTTTTGTACATAATAAATATACACAACTGACTCATATTTATCCAGTCTTGTAAATTCAGATTCAGTCTATATCTCACACTCGAGAAGAACATACATTTGGTCAAAATACGGATAACTCATAGATTCTAGTACATGTATAGCAAGAATAAGGACTGCAAACAACATTTCTTTTGGGAGTTGAGAAAAAGATAGTTCGCCATTTTGTGATGTTGACCGAAAAATTTGTGATTTTTGATATCATTCATACTTCTTAAAAACTCTTTTTGGGTATATTTTTGGTAAAGACTTTACAAGAATATGCATCTTATGTAGATAATTGGTTGCTTCTTTACTTTATAAATAGAATATAGTTTTGAATTTAAACGATTCGTCATATGCTTCATTTCTTAGAATACCAATTTTTTTTAACCAAACGAAAGGGTTCAACTTAAACTTTACATACAATAATATAATAATTGACAATTGTAAAAATTAATGAATGTTAATATCTTACAGTCTTCTTAATAACTCTTTTTGAATATGATTTTTACAAATCATTTAAAAGAATGCAATTAACCTAACAAAAAAACTAAATAAATGCTTATAGATATTACCTGAACAAAAAATAGAAGGAAAACAAGAGATATGCTATATACATATTTTTGTAATGCTATAATAGCAACAGCACATGGCATCATGTTTTTCGTATTGGTATAATTGAGTTACTTACAAGTATGTGAGCGCCGACAATCCGTTAAAAGTTTCGTCTGTTATCCTTGTGATTTTATTGTCAGCTAAATTTCTGAAACGAAGATATTTAAAAATTCAATTTGGCATAAAAAAAAATAAAAAAATATTTTCAAAATTTATCTTACAATTATTTTTTTGGCAAAATTGTCTAAAGTACCAGAACTAATTTTTTGGGTATGACATTTAACATGTATGGCATGATGTAAAGAAAAAACGGATTTCAACTGGGTAGGGAAAATTCTCACATATGACAGCGGAACATTTAAGGTTATTGACAGTTCATTATCGTTAACTAACATTTTCATAAAATGGTGGATCATACATCCTGTTTAACATAGCACATTACCAGTCCAAAATTAAAATATGAAAACAAATGTCCATGATTTAACTTCTCAATTTATTAAAACATTTTGCTATCATTGAAAGCTAAAGCATATAACAATAGATTTGTCATATTTATTGACTGTAGATTCTAGTTGTTGCAAAAGCCATGATTTCAGTGAAGTAAAGAAGTTTAAGATCATCTTGGAACACAACCACCACGTATGTCTTTTATTGATGCTTCTTATCTGCATTCTTTTCACTATGGTGAAGGTTTTGTTTGACAGAATGACAAAAATGCTCCCATTTTTGTTACTTTTATATCATATGTGAGATGACTATCATATTTTGAAAGAATTAAGGGCATATCCAACAGTTTCAGGGGAGGTAATAACAAACGTAAACGTCGTCTATTGTTTCCCGTAATTTAACGTTGTTTCAACGACGTCATAACGGAATCACCATTGGAATTGCTATGGCCGTCTGGAAAGGGCGGGTTCTTTCATCAAATGAAAGGGCACGACAGGAATCGGCAAAAAACTCATACAGAATAGTAACAGAAATAGAACTCATCTTTAAAGATATCTTTGTCGTCTTGGTCCATTATCTTGATCATTCTAGACTATACTCACTTAAGTTTCCGTTTTATTGAAATTATCTTCAATACAGTAGAAAACAACGAGAACAAATGCGTAATGATTTATTATTGCATTAGAATGCAAATTGTAATTAATTCTTTACCAAATTTTTCCGCGATTTTGTCTTTCAGGATAGAAAACTCAAAGTTTGGTTTTACTTAAGAAAGATGAAAAAACTGGTTTCTTGAGAAAAATAAGATACGGCGTAAACTAACATTTATCATGCCTTTGCGTTAAAGTCCTAATGTACACTATACATATAGTAAAATTAGCAAAACAAAAAAGGTGTAGGTCTTGATGTAGGTCTTGACTAATTAGACACGCTCTCAAAAAATCAGCGGATTCTTAACTTTATCTTAATAATGTATCAATGATTTACTTCAGATCCACTTTCGCTTTGTCCTAAATATGCGTGATATTTTTGCCACTGGAGCACGGTATTTATCAGTTTCATATACAGTTTTCAACGGATAATTGTCTCAAACAGTTTTCCAGTTTTGGTATTTTATTTTTATTTATATTTTGTTTTTTAACGATAATTTTAGAATTTCTTTCCGCATCTTTCTCTTTGAATTCATTTGTTTGAATAATCAAAAATCATATAGTAGTTTACATCAGTGGTTTCATTGTAGGCAGTAAAACTAGGTGGAAGGCAGTAGAACAGAAAACAATCTCCAGTGTGTATATGCAGTAACTCATATATTGAAGCATAAAACAACGACAGTCAGGCTCGTTTTTCGGCCCTTTCGTTTATTCTCAAGCTTTTGTCTTACTGATCTGGTTTTTTTTTAAATAAAGCTGTTGTTTTACCTTCAACTGCAGAAGGCGCAACATATGTTTTGAAATCAGCCATGTGACTTATTTGAAGATTCATGTGACCTTTGTTGTTGTTAAGAGATTTTATTTAAAAGTTCGTATATCCCTTCCACCAATTATTTAGATGGTTTTTTAACGTATAGATATCGCGAAAAACTCACTATGCATCGGATATACATTTTTATTTCGACTAAACGAGGCTGCAAATTTATACATCCGAGCAGCTTAACGGCTGCACCAAATTTTAGCAAAGATATACTGTCGGATGGGAGAAGTCCAGAGATGTGAATATTTCTATACCCAATCAATCCTTTTGTTTTGAAATTTTTTTTAAAGGTATACATTAATACGACAGCAACCCAACGACCCATATAATTCAAAACACTAACAGTCAACATACATATTTTTGTTATAGCTAGAAGCCTATAAAGAATAAAAAGCCCAAAACTGCAAAATGAATTAATACGGAGTCAGTGAGTTTTTTACTATCGGGTTTTACAATTTTGACGAACACAATAGTAAAACTATCTGAATTGTTATCTCGTCCAGATACTGGTTCATTATAAATAAGAAGATGCGATACGAGTGCTATCGAGACAAATACCCGACAAAGTCAAATTTTATAAATACATTTGTCTGCCACACCGTCGCACTGCCTTTGAAAAATTAGCGGGGAAATATAACGTTATTTTCCGAAACGTCTTAATTTTTGGCGCAATTTGTGAGGCTTACGGGAGGGATTGAGTAAACAGTATTATATTACTCAATTTTTCTCAAAAATGAGAATGGTGACAAATATTTTTCAAAACGTTATAACGTTCCATTTTTTAAAAAGAATAACATATCTTACCTTGGGCAAATCGACACCGTTAGAAATATTTCAAAAAATCAAAAATGTGCATTTCAAATGTTCATTTCTTGCCGTTGTTTGGGTCCACCATAACGTTTTTGGCTTTATTTGAGTAAGAATTAATGCTTTAAATGGTAAAGTTAGATTTTTCTTACCATCTTGAATTATTTTGCTTCAATTTGAGCCCAATTATATAAGTATATGTTGATTAAAAAATCATGTTTATTTTTTTTCAATAAAAAACGTGTTTTACTCCAAAATTGCAAAAATGTTTAATTTTCAGCAGTCATTTTTGCAAAAACGAAATCGACAACATATATTTCTTGGGGTAAAATTTGATTCTCTGTCAACTGAAGAATGAAATATCTCAAAGGGAAAAAATTCTCACCGTCAGAAACAAACTGTTGGATATGCCCTTAAGCTCTAAATATATTCAGTATAGATTGTATAAAACAAATTCAAAATGGGCATTAATGTAGAAAGATTTGTTTAAGTAAAATTTTGTTAACGACTTTATTTCTGCTATACCAAGTACTAGTATTAAAAATTTATAGATCATCACATTTTTCTATCTTAATATGTTACAGATTGAATAATGGAACAACGACATATTAACC
Organism: Mytilus edulis; assembly: GCF_963676685.1. NCBI lineage: Eukaryota > Metazoa > Mollusca > Bivalvia > Mytilida > Mytilidae > Mytilus > Mytilus edulis. The sequence continues at coordinate 32,248,385 of NC_092356.1, forward strand.
AGTAGTATTAAAGAGACTTATCTTTCTCGTTTGAATTGTTTTATATTTGTCATTTTAGGGCTTTAAGCTTAGTAGGTGGTATGTACGTCAATTATTTTTGAAAGCCGTATTGTTAACTATAGTTGTTTATGTCAGGGTCATATGGTCTCTTGTGCATAGTTGTCTCATTGTCAATCATACCACATCTTCTTTTATATAACCTCTATCAACAAACTTAAGATGATTTGAAGTTATCTTGTCTTATTAATCCATAATCTAAATGTTGCTCATTTTATATGGAACTGTTTAACCTCAAACTATGGCGGACGAAAATATAGGAAAATTGTAGAAGGCTGATTTCTACTCTTTAACAGCTTATGTTCAGATTTGTTTTCTATCAAGAGAGAACTTTATGATTTGCCATTGAATGTGTTTTCCTAAATGATAGAAAAACAACTAGAAGAACGAAAATCGAGATTTAAATAAAAAGATGATCGTTACTCAAAATTTACGATGTGTTTGTTTTTCCACTAAAGGAACACCCTATTTAGCAGTCATGATATGTTGGTATTGCTGGTAATGATAAGATTTTAAAATTGAAAACTGACCGTTAATGAACACCGCGATTTGTCAAAAAGAAATAACATCAAGGGGGATTAGCAGCCTTATATGCAAATGTTCTCAATATTTTTTATTTCTGAGTAATGTTGTTAACATTCAAAATGAAATGCGTTTATATGAAGTAAATATAAATATCATCCATATGATACAGTTTAAGAAAACAGGCCAAAACATTCACTGAATATTTTAGAAATAACTATTAAGTAATGGTAGGCATGGAATTTCATTTTTTTATGTGTTTCTATCAGTTTCAACTTGTTGCCTGGTCTTGTATTTTCTTAATAAAACTATGACTATTTAACATTAGTAGACTACAGAGGCGGATTTAAAGGGAGGGCAAGGGTGCAATCATCCCCTTTCTGTGGTAACAATTTTGTTGGTTATATAGGGAATGGTTCAATGAACCATAATTGTAGAGGGCCTACTCTTACGCAGCCAGTCTCCAACCCCCTTTATGAAATTATCTGAATCCGCCACTGGACTACTGTTGCCTATATTTACCATGGGTTGGCTTTTTATGTAAAGAAGCTGCAATATATGGTATACAGATTCATAAAAAGATTGCATCTTTTTTGCAATCTATAAATCCTTACATTTACGGTATATGAGATGTATTATTGAAGTGTGTCCAAAAAGTTGTTTAAGGCAAAAATATCAATGAGGGAGCTACAATTTGATATCTATAGGGAGGGGGAGGACATTAAATTTGGAAAAAGGCAGGACTGGTGATTTGAGTGAACTTGGCCATACAAAAGAGCATGATGACAATTAAGGAAAAAATAATCAGAATTGACTAATGGAAAAAGGCAGGACCAGATAGAGTGACAAATAAAAACGCAGGATAGAGATTTCAACTTAATACAAATGCATGATCAAATTTTTCATCCAAGCCCAACATCCAATAAAAATTAAATAGTACATGTAGCTTCCTTGTTGATGGTTTCACTGTTTTTGTTTTCATTCAGCAGATATGATTACACTTCTTAATGCTATACTTTTTTCAACCTCTCCTTAAAAATTACTATATTCGTTTATAAGAAATTCTGAATTCCCCCAAATGTTATAGGTTCTCGAAAGGTACTCTAGTCCCTACAAATTGTAAAGGACAAAATTGAAAAAATTCTCCAATTTGATCAAACTGGCCATTAATATGAAATTTCCAATACTTTATTTATGTAAAATATATGAAATCAATATAAAGATGTTATCCCCAAATGCATTTTAATATTGAATTAGATAAAACAAAAAATAAATACGAAATATCGCAAAATCATAACCATTTCTGCAATGACCAATAGGACGTTACCCTCCCCTCAGGGATCGTTTCTCATTATTATCACAAGGTTAGTCGATAGTGTACACTTTATTGCACACCAGACAGCTTTATTTATCAGAAAATGCTTCGTTGGAACAAACAGTTACGATCATCTTAAGTAAAAGTTACAATCATCGTTGATAAAAATAAATCAAAGAAATGCTCATCATTGTGATTTTTTGTACCTAGATTTTCATTCTTCTTGTTGCTTTTATATCCTTTTCCAAAAAATGTTCAATGGAAATGCTTATAAAGATTTTTCTAGACATAATACAAATCTAAAAATAAGCTGTTAAGGTGGCTCACCCCAACAGTGACCCCGGTAGATTTTTTTTTATTTTCACATATTCTGTAGATTTTTTAATGCTGAATCCAAAAATGCAAAGAAAAAAAGGGGTCACCAGGCTTGTTTTCCCCTCAAATTGAAGCGAAATTTGCGATTTTGACCCTATTTCCAAACATGTCCACCCTTTCAACAATAACAGTTACATCAAATTCAAAGACTTTTAAAACCAAGTCAGTATGATTTTTATGTGAAAAAACATTAGAATTTGAAATGTAAACCTTTCCCTTGGTTGTTTTTGACTTAAAAATCCTTTTATTTTCAGATAGATGTCTAAATTTTGCATTTTCTAATTTCAGTTGAAGGCAAAAAAATATTGGTTTAATCGATATTTCGTAAAATTTCCCCGGTAGATTTAAAAAAAAAACAGATATGTCAAAGCTATGAACTTTTCAAGCATTTTAAGGTAAAATAAAATGGGGGTCACCAGGGTTTTAAAAAAAGTTACGAGCTTTTGTTTAACCCCTCTACCCCATAAGGTCTGATTTCAATGCACTCCATTAATTACTTAATTGTGAATTCTTTATTGATAGCTTTAATAAAATAATGTTTGTAATTATATCAATAAACGTTTGCTGAGTATAAATGTGGTTATCGTATTACTGTTTGTTATCAAAAAGCGAAATTTTGATTATTTTGGTGAAATACGGTAATTTTGACTGGCGCGAGTTGCTTCCCTCTAATTTGGCGCCATTATCTGACCACATGAATTTCAAGGTCGCCATTGCCGAGCAGCATACTACATTGATAAATACGACCATGTACAGTGGAGATCACTTCTAACCTCTCATTAGAACTGTCAGAATATTCTGTCATAGAACTGTTTTAACCTGTCCTAAAACAGTTCTACCTAGAACTATTCTAAGTAGAACTGTCAGAATCAGTTCTAGGTAGAACTGTCAGGATCAGTTCTAGGGTAGAACTGTCTAAATCAGTTCTAGGTAGAACTGTCCAAATCACTTCTAACCGTAGAACTGTCAGCAGAACTGACTAAATCAGTCAGGACTGTAGAACAGTTCTAAATGACGTCACTGCAGTAAGGGCAATTCAGAAGAAATAAATCACTTCCAATTACTTTGCTATATATTAAATAGCAGATTTTCTATATTTTTTACTGATCAAACGACTTTTATTACGTTACATGTACAAATATCGAAGTGAATAGAAGGTTACCCAACTCATCGGAGAAATATTTTTATAAGATTGCATACGGAAACATCATTGTTAATGTTTCTTCGTTCCCCGTTTTTAACAGTATCTTCCTAAATAAAACTCTGCATTTAATTCATGGAATTTTAATCGTAATTTACCTTGTTTGCCTTGGATTTACATTCATTTAAGATTCTGTTTTGACAAATATTCAAACGAAAATTGCACAGTGGATGAATTATGGGATATTAATGAAAAAAGTGTTGAACAACGTAAAAAACTATATACATTTGCACCATCTCGTCAATTTAGGCAGACTTATCCATAACAATTATAAATGATATCTGGGAGTCTGCAACTCAGAAAAATATACTGGATCTGAACATGAATGAAACATTTGCCCCTGGACGTTCGGCTACAAACAAAATCATGCATTTTTCTTTGCCTTCTTCAAATTATATTAACAGTATACTATTCCAAGAAGAGAACTTCCCATACATGTACTTTTTATTTTATTTTTAAAATAAAGTATATGAATCAGTCATGTGAGTGTTGGATGATGCCATTAAATAGTTTTGTTTAAAAAAAAACCATCACAAACTACCGACTTAAACATGTTAAAAAGTCACTTTAGCATGTTTAATGATGGTTCATTATTATGGATACAGAGAGGAAATAACGGCGCGCTAAAAAACACCTTGTCGCTATTTGTCTGCCATTACTGGATATCACACAGGTTCCCGTAAAATTTTGACGTCATTGTGTTCCAAAGTTGGTGTCATTTTTATCATACGATCCGTCCTCACATAGAAATAATATTGGTTTACCATGTTTACAATGAGGCCATATACATGTATACTTACATGATAAAGTGTAAATAAGTTCATTTTTGGTTAAAACAACTCTCACTCAGTCTGATATATCGAAACCACTGAAATTTGTTTACAATTCAATATTTTGAATAAAAAGAGGACTTGCTGATATTCTAAATTGATGTGGAAATTTTTTTGTAGCCAATGTGTAATTATGGTCAGTCTTAGTTGATGCTGTCACATATGGTCAGTTTTGGTTGAGGCTGTCAAATATGGTCAGTTTTGGTTGATGCAGACAAATAATTTTGTTACATGATTACATGTTACTGTCAGTCTGAGGTATGAAAACTACTGATATTTGTTTCTGATGCGATATTTTGAATAAAAATAGGAAATGCTGGCACTCTCAATTGATGCGAGAAAAAAAATTGGTCATTGATTTCCAATATTGTAGTTATTTATATACTACAGTCCCTCTTGACCTAAAATTATAATTGAACTGCAGAGCAGCTATTTAGATTTACATAAAAAAAGCAAATATGGTAAGTTTTGGTTGATGCGGTCAAGAGATTTCATTATACGACTCAGTCTGAAGTATGAAAACTACTGATATTTGTTTATGATTCAATATTTTAAATAACAAAAGGACATGCTCATTGGCAGATCAAGGGGAAGGGGAGGGGGGCTTCAGGAGTTGGAACCCCTTTTTTTGACGATAAATGCATTTGAATGGGAAGATAGTTGGACCCTCCCCCTTCTGTTTAAAATGGCTTGATCTGCCCCTGTATGCTGGCAAATATGGTATGATTTGGTTGATGCGGTCAAAATATTTTATTATACGACTCAGTCTGAAGTATGAAAACTACTGATATTTGTTTATGATTCAATATTTTGAATAAAAAGAGGACATGCTCATTGGCAGATCAATGGGAAGGGGGGGGCTTCAGGAGTTGGAACCCTTTTTTTTACGATCAATGCATTTGAATGGGAACATATAGTTGGACCCCCCCTTTTAAAAATGGCTTGATCTGCCCCTGCATGCTTGCACTATAAATTGATGCGAACAAAATTGTTTTCCAATATTGCTGTAACTTGTATCTAGTACAGTACCTCTTGACCTAAAATTAAAACTGAAGTACTGTGCAGCTATATAGATTTGCAGAAAGAAAGAGAAAATAATGTCAGTTTATATTGATGTGGTCAAAAGATTTTTGTAAAACAGGTCCGTCCGAGGTATGAAAACTACTCGTAAACAGATATTACATTTGGTTAATGAGGTCAGATAATTTTGTTATGTGATAGCGAGCCATCCTGACTCCCAGAATAACAAATGTAAGACAATTCAAATACACCCCCCCCCCATAATACTAATTAACGGCCTAATTTATGTAAAAAAAAATGAAAGAAAATCAAATATTTTCTGTTACACATCAACAAAAGAAAATCACTGAATTACGGGCTCCTGACTTGGAACAGGCACATACATGCAGAATATGGCGGGGTTAAACATGTTCTCTTGACGAATATAAATCTGAAATAAAACCGGCAAAATAGCAAAACTCTATGTAATATTAGTCGCTATTTTGCCGAAGCCTTTATATTAAGACACATATTTCTTAAAACTTATAAATCAATTCTAGCCGTAGAATTTATAAATCAATGTTAGCCGTAGAATTTATGAATTAATTCTGGCCGTAGAATTTATAAATCAATTCTAGCCGTAGAATTTGAAATCAATTCTAACCGTAGAACTGTTCTAGTAGTAGAACTGACCAAAGATTTGGTCAGTTCTAGCTAGAACTGTCTAAAACTGTTCTAGGATAGAACTGTCAGGATCAGTTCTAGCTAGAACTGTCCGAATCAGTTCTAGTTAGAACTGACCAAATCAGTTCTAGCTAGAACAGTTCTAACCTAGAACTGACTAAAAGGTGTCAGGCTGACAGTTCTACATACTGTTCTAGAACAGTTCTCCTGACAGATTCTGACAGAATTTATGAGAGGTTAGAACTGATCTCCACTGTACATGCATAACAGACATTGTGGCGAATATACAACGATGAAGGTATAGTTATTACATAAGAAAACATAGATTTCGATATATTAGGCAGCCAAATGTTATCAGTATCACGAAATACAAACTTGGGGGTTATCTCAAAATACTCGCTACTGTTGAAAGTCACTGCGGCTGAAACCTTACACGGGCTCAATTAATTTCTGTTCCATGTTTAATCGTTATAGCTGGTATCTTATTTATGTGTTTATTTTACCCTTTACAGACAAGCTGTAAACATGTCTGGCCAGTTTTGAAAAATATCCGTATGATGTGAAGCACCACAACTGTCATTTTTACGCTACCGTTAGTGTCAATGAATTAGTCTTTTTTAATCATCATTTGTAATATCTAATTCCGTCGCCAAGTTGGGGTCATATGTATGTGGGGTACCCCATAACTTCCCTCGGACAGTTTCTACTCCCTATCCCCAACTATATTTCCTGTTACCCTAAAATTTTCTCCTCTTACTTCAATACTTCTAATTCCTTGCTTCAAGACAAATAAAAATGACAAAATATATTTCCTAGATACCCCCTTTTCTCTGATCCCTAATTCCCCTGTCTCCTTACCCCTGTCGTCCTCTAGGGGTTTGATTGACTTGTTTGTTTTCTTGAGAATATGATATAATTGGCATAATTTGTAAAAGATAAACCCTACAGTAGGAGGCAATACATCTTATTGAAGGATTCGTCTTGATCAATCACAATTTGTTTACCATTAACGACCCCCCCCCCCAAAAAAAAAAAGAAATCTGTTAATATACAACAATTTCATAAGGTCTAGTAATAGTAGTATCAGGGTTAAACATATACAGAGTGTGGCCATAAGTATTTGTCACTTGAGATTTTTAGCTGTTCATGTATATTGAATATAAAACTACATTTAAAAAAAAAATATTTTGGAATAATTTTGGATTGATTTTAAGCAACCTAGTACCAATAGAAGCAGTATTATCACAGGTTTATTTTTTGGTTATATTTTTTTTATGTGTCTCATTTCATGTTAAAAAAAACGAATGCATGGTTTTGTGAGTCTTTGTTAACTCCTTGTTTTTAATTGTTTTTAATTGTTATTGTCTAAAAATGTCTTTCATAATTTTCTGTTCAGAAATTCGCTATTTATTCAACCAAATAAATTATAAAAAAATATGTATTTGTTCTCAAGGGAAAACAAAAACACATGAAAACATTTTTTTGAAGAAAGGTGTTTTTATTTGAAATTGTAGCCAGGTGACAAATACTTTTGGCCAGGTACTGTATTTTGAGTTGAAAAAAATCATTATTGTTTGTGAATGATATTTTTTAATAAATACAAAATTTGTGTATCCTATATTACAAACAGGGTACAAGAAGCCTCAGCATATTTTTTTCATGAGGACTCAGCTGCATTTCAGAATTGAAGGCAGCCGAACAGCAAGAAGTCTTTATTCAACCTATAGAATCAAAATCACTATTTACACTTGTTGTGCATGTACATTTTAATTATATTTTGTTTGCTCATTATTGATCACCACAAATTCTTCATTATTTTTACACCGTAGCGGCAGGGGCATTAAGTTTACCCTTGCATTGTCAGTCTTATCAAACTTGCATGTACGTCCCAAATGTGGTTTCTGTTCTCTAACTTCAGTTTGCCTCTACCAATGTTATGAAACTAATACACAATTAAGGTAACACGATACCGAATGACGTTACGCCACGAGTTATCGTTCCTGACGTTATCGAATAACGTTCACACATATAAGCCAATGCAGCAGGTTTTGTGTGACATTTTTAACGGTAACTTTCCCTAGATGCAGAGTGCCGAGAGTTTTGATGCAATACGGTTATTTGACATAGATTGTTTTATCGTTTTCCGGCAATCATTCTGCTCATTGTTAATCTTTAAAAAGTATTACTTTACTTTTTAAATATTCTGTTTCTTTGATATTTAAGCATCTGCACGCTTTATCTATATATTTTCTTATGCATAACAGACACAGTTTTATCACTTTATTTTTATTCTTGGTATAGATATATGAAGATGTTTTGTGAGTGCCAATGAGACAACTCTCCATCCAAAAAACAATTTATAAAAGTAAACCTTGGTTTATTTTTGCAATAAGCACTTATTCATGATTCACGCCGTATCCCCATGAAATTTTGTTTTGAAAGTAGAAATCTAATTTATAGAAACTTAGGATTATGTGTGAAAAAAAACGGGGGAATTCTACAACTATTAATACGTTTTAAAATGGTCATCAAAAATACCGCTCGGACAAAATGGAAATTTATTTGGATGAGAATACGGATATAATTAGTGGGAAAAGCACAATACAAGCAGACGTTGAAAATCATACAGAAAATAGTTTGTTTGTATGGAATGTAAACAAGTGGTTATTTAGCCGAATAACTTTTCCTGTGTTCCATGTGTAAATAGTCTCTGAAATTCATTGGTCTGTACAGAGTAAATTCCATATAGTTTTGGAAATATTTTAAAATACAGTGCCAGCTTTGTAATCGTATAAACCAGGTCTACTCAGGACGGACAGCAACATCGGAATGAAGCATTAGAAAGTTAACGAAGGCTGAGAAATACATGGGCACTTGATTTGGCAGAAATAAAATAACAAAATTCAGGTTCCGTTACAGTCTGAATAAAGCCTACAAACGCAAGTTGATACACGTAGTTAGGACTGGCTGTAGTCAGACCGGTTCCGTGTTCCCTTATTCCGTTGTATTGTAGGCATACTATGTGTCGGAAAAGGCCCGGAAAGTTTCTTTCTTAACATTAGTGTTTAGAACAAGTATATATATACATAAATAGCGTCAGTTAAAATTTTCCCGACCATCATCGTGGATGCCCTGCCTCTATTGCAAAACCTACCTATTGTATTTATTGTTAACTTGTTCTCGTTCTGAACATGCATGAAATATTTCCCACTGGACGTTAACCAACCAATAATCAAAGCAATTAATCCTAAAATTTACACCCGTCACTTGTAACTTTAGTTGTTAAAATTTAAATCATTGCCTCTAATTTTTTTAAAAATTCACCAAAGTTTAAACGCAGACCGCGAGGAAGACCAAAATTGAACAGTTACGCAAAACTCAATATCTCCGTTACTGCTTGCTCATTATGGAAGTGGGGTAACATGAGACTTTATTTGTAAAAGTACAAGTACAAATACAAAAAAATTGTGTACATGTACATGTTATTTGTACAAAAGTTGGCTGATAGAATGATAAATGGAGATATATGATATGCAATTTATAAGATAGCTGGGCATTAATCAAACGACATCAACACCTTGAAGACATCAAGAAAATCGTGACTATAATGCTAATTGGAATAGTATCTTTACACTTCTTATTTGTAGTTTTAGTAAACGTTAGAAATTTTTTAGTATGTGTAGTGTAATTGTCACAGTAACATTTCAGTCTCTTGGTAAATATTAGTTTAAGTCTTAAAAATTTTGCTCTTCTCTAGAAAATTCAAACTATAATGAAATATAAGGAGATGCGGTAAAATTTCCAATTAATCAACTTTCCACCAAAGACGAAATGAGGGAAATGCTAGCCTCCTTACATTGCTACTACATTTCAGATCTCCAAATTACCATTCCATTATATGAACTGCATATTCGAAAATATGCATTGTCACCAAATTACTTATAGAGCACGTATCATTATATTGTTTTACATTTGTCCGTTCGACCGTTAATCCCGCACTTCTTATATATAGGGTTAATTTGGCTAATTATTAAGAACTGCAGTCGTTTTGCGTCAGCTTTAAAACTATGTACCTGGTGTTACTACTCATATTATGGTGCGCATATCGTCTGGATTTTCTTTTTTGTTTCATGACAGGTTGCTGGATTAGGCATTTTGATAAAATACAAAGGCACACAGAGAACAGACTCCGGCTTACATCTAATACAGGTTGAATTTCAAGCTGGAACTTTTAAATTTCGCAATTGTTTTACTTATATAGAATGCATATATGATCTCAAGATTTGTTATGTAAATATTTTTTCACAAATGGCAGAATGTTGAAATTTGTGAAATTTTGCATACTGTTTGCTAACCCTAATAATTCAGTACCTCCCCGTAATCGATCTCTTCTACTTACTTAGTAGTAAGCGGAATATAACGAATGAAATATTCGGGTTAACAGTTTGCAAGGTTTGTCCGACTTGCTGAGCATACAAGTAACACATTTAATACACCACGCAGAGTACACTATACTACATGTATTGTATGTACCAAGTCAATAATATGACAGCTGTTTATCATTCTTTTGATGTTTTTCAGCTTTTGATTTCGTCATTTGATAAGGGATTTTTTCGTTATGAATTTTTCTTGGAGTTTTGTTATTTGTTTTTTTGGAATGTGTATTTTATCATGATCATTATTTTTCCTCATAATTTTCACAAATAACAGAATGTTTAATCTTTTTTGACTGATGCATCAAATGTGTCTTTTATAAACAAGTGCTTTCAAAATTGATTTGTATCGTCCCGAACATGCATGAACTATTTGCCACTGAACGTTAAACAACCATCAAACCGAGCAATTTAAAAACTGTTAAATGAATCAAATTTTTTAAAATACTATATTTCTGCATCACGGGATGCAGTGATGATACCACCATTGTCTAATATGACGGAGTTAAAAATCAGTAATTCGGATGAATCTCGCGTGAAATGTTTCATTTAATTTTCACGTAAACTTAACAAATCTTATGGTATTTTATGGTTTTAATCAAATTTTACAACAAAGATATTATTTAAATAATATTATTTCAAATATTTACGTGAATTTAACGTGTACAAAATTCCGGTGATTTATGCATGAACTATTATCATAAGATTCACACGGAACCTGTTCACCCAACTTTCAAGTATATGCTCGTTTGATGTGAAAATCAGACGATATTAATATTAATTCATTTTAGTGAAATTCCATGTGCAGGACGAAATAAAATTATATCTGATTCAGTAGAATTTTATATTGCATTACTAGGAACTTTACGACCGTCGACAGGGGAAATGAAAATAAAATATACTCATTCAGATCCCGACACATATTTTTTTCTCCATTTCTCTGAGAAGGAATAACGTTATATTCCGTACACCATAACGTCACACGTTTTGGTCAAATTCCAGGCCTATCGATCAACTTTGAAGCCATTTATTTCAAAAACAAGGATGGTGACATATGAGTTTCTATACGTGTATGGATTCACTATGCAATCCTGGATATTATGTTAGTTTTTTGTTTTTCTCCGTATATAAGAAAATAGCCATCCATTCGAAAATTAAAAAAAGTAAGCCGAAAAAAAGGCATTTCCCCATTATACCTAAGTAAATTTGTCGCCAAAATTGACGTTTTCCTATGAAAATTACAAAAGAACAAAAATGGTGACCCCCATTTTTTATTACATATTCCGATGTAACTCGATTCAAAGTAACCGTATGCCAAAAATTTTGGAAATCAGGAGATATGTAATTCGGTACCGTGTTACCTTAATGCATATATATGCTTATTAACAACAAACACACATGAAGTTTGGATTTTTGGTGGGGTCGCTTTTACATTTCTAAAGTTATGCCCCTTTACAAATTAAAAAAATGCTGAATTTTTGTTCCTTTCTTTAATACAATTTTGCTTCATCCAAATGTTCTGAAACTTATATGCAATGCTTACTATAAAAACACTCAGATCAAGTACAAATTTGGGTGGTGTCATTCTTTATATGCAAGTGGCTGCTCATCTGTGTCCCATGGACACATTCCCCATTATGAACTAGTCTACATCTATATGCTTTTGAATGTCAATAATTGTTGATTTACTGACAGAATTACTCTGATATTTAATTTCAGGCCGCAAGTACATTTGTACATGTACATGCAAATGGAAGGAGTGATCTTGGAATGTTCAACTTTACTTGGAAACTATTGTCAAAGTACTGACAGAATTTCATGAGAAGCCAGTATCATATTCTAGTCTTGCAACCGGAAACTATGTATAAAGTGCTGAAACATGAGAACAACATTCTACATGTATATGCGATATGTGTTGCCACAAACCACTTAAGGAGCTAAGATCTACTATAAATTGGAACTACATGTATATGCTTTAGTGCGGTCAAAATCCTTTAAAAAATCCAATCAAAAGGACCTACATGTACTTCACCTACCTGTTCAAATGATGAATACAGATCATATATATATATATATATATATATATATATATATATATATATATATATATATATATATATATATATATATATATATATATATATTGAGACCTATAAAAAAAAACACCAGTGAATTTGAAGGAGAATAAAAATAATGAAAATATAGAGCTGATCAGCTAATGATAGTACATGTACATGATGTGTAAATGGCAACAATACTTGTATACTAGTACATTAAAATTAACAGTATTAATAAATGATTTATAAATTTGATCTCATAGACATTAGAGGAATAAAATAGATCACGTTTCAAAAATTTGATTTAGTTGAGCCTTTATTTTTACGCCCATTTTCAGGACGTATTAAATGGTATATATTTTGTACCATTGACTGTCCGTCGTCATGTCGGACATATACTCAAAAATAATAAATACTAAAAGGTACATGTAGTAGATAAACTATTTGTGTGCAATAATTTACAATTCTGTCTGGCAATTGTCATTGACCACATAATCATTTGTATGGTTCATTGGTCAACAGTAAGTCCTCTTTTAATATGCTATATTGTGTACTCAATAGGTCATCTTCATGTATATTTGGTGTATGCAATGATTATTAAATGTATTATAACAAATTAAAATATCAAATAAGAGGATGTGATATGATTGTAAATGAGACACAACAGACCAAATAACACCGCAATAACTATACATGTAGGTCACCATACGGACTTCAACAATGAGTAAAACCTATTCTGCAAAGTTTGGTTTATAGGCCTCAAAATGACAAATGAACCGAGTGAATTTAAAACAATTGAAATGAGAAAACTTATGGGTGATTTATGTACAAAATAATGAACGAAAAACAAATATGTCTGTCTTGCAGGATTTATCTGAACTTAACTTCATTTTCATGGACTTGTCTGTTTCTTGAATTCTAACTATGTTTTAAAATATTTGGTTGATGGGATGATTGTTATAGAGTCCGACATAGGGTGGGGGCTCATTGGTTGATTATATTGCGAATAACTGAAGCCGGCCCGGCTTTGGCAGTCAGTCCCCACATTGTCACTGGAGAAATAAAATAAGAAAAAAATTGGTATCAGAAAAAAATTTAAATCATAATTTCCTGTCGATATGCACATTCACATAGTATGTCCTTATTATCTACAAAGTTTCATGAAATTCTGTTGTGTGGTTTCAGTTGAGTTGTGATGTCAAGCTGTTGCAGTAGTATACTGCAGCAAAAAGTGCAAAGGGGCGTAACTCCTAGAAAAACAATGTCCTGTCGATATGCACATCTACATAGTATGTCCTTATTATATAAAAAGGTTTCATGAAATTCTGTTTTGCGGTTTGAGAGGAGATTTTTGATGTATAAATACTCATATGCGGTAAAGCTTAGCGAAAGGTATTGAGACGTAATCAGTCAAACAAACTTTTTTAGATTAAGTCTTTAAGGAACGATCGTTTTCATTGGTCAATTCAAACCTTCGACCTCACACCTGCGAAAATAGAACACACGTTCTATAACGTTGAATTGACTGATCAATATTCACGTAGCTGGTCAAGGTCGTTTAAAGCTTCCATCGTCGTATTTGCGTACATGATTGTGTTCTCACAATTCTAGCTTTTATAAATGTGCATGTGAAATTCATTGGTTTTATAATTTTCTGCAGTTGATAGTAAAATTTTAAACTTTAAAATCTTAGTTTTCACATCGAAATATTTAATTCAAATTTGTCCTTTGGATCAAGGGACGACATCAAAAGTTCAATGAAAAACTAAAGAAAACTCAATCCACATATTTTTTTCATTGACTCATCCGTCCGCCCCCCCCCCCCCCCCCCCACAAGTTGCTCATCCTGCCTTTTCTTTCACTCAATGGACTCGATGAATTAGCGTTGTACTTGAAAAAAAGAAACCATACTTTTCTACAAACACTTTTCATATTCTTTGACAAGTTTTAAGTATTCGACACAGGATAGTGATTTTTTTTCTGATTCCGTTTACTTGAAATATGTAATCAAGCATGCTTTGTTAAAAAAAACGCAGATGGCAAACCATGGCACAGGGGAATTAAACGTAGTTTATAAACTCAAACGATATGCTTTATGAGGTTTTGCTATTCTCGGTTGAAAAACGAACGTAAATGGTATATAATAATTGTTAATATGCACATGTAAATAGAAACAATCAGTTTAAAAAAAAAGTGTTTATTCATAAAATGTTTTGAAAAAAGGGTGAGTTTCTTCTTGTACATGCATTTAGTCATCCTTAATTTCTTGATATTTTGTTAATCAGTTTATAATACATGTTTCGTTTTGTATTTTATTTTAAATACGAATACATACTTCATGTACTTTAGCGAATAGTTCAACAATGTTATGCAGCTCTATTCTTACAGTATAAAATTCAAAAATAAATGTTCATCCATTTAAAATCGAAAACAGTACATTTATATTTAAAAAAGAAGATGTGGTATGATTGCCCTTCTGACCCCTTCTGTCCGGTGGGCGTCCGTTTTTTAAGGATGTGTTCTTAAAAAGTGGACAAATATTAACTGCCGGATAATACCTTGTATACTATAAATACATATATAAAAGAAGATGTGGTATGATTGCCAATGAGACAACTCTCCACAAGAGAACAAAATAACACAGAAATTAACAACTATAATAGATCACCGTACGGCTTTCAATAATGAGCAAATCCCATACCGCAAAGTCAGCCATAAAAGGCCCCGAAATGACAATGTAAAATAATTCAAACTAGAATTGTTCCTTGTAAACTACGACATTTCTCACAAGTATTAATTTATTATTTTGTTCAACACATGCAAAAGAACTGAATAATCTTCGCCGATGTAACTTTTCAATTTATTACAACAACATGCCTTCACTGAATTCATTCAGGTGCACAAATGATACGATTAAAGTTATTTTGTTTCTATTTTGGGGGACAATTTCCTCCGTTTATGGTACACTTAGCTACTGTGTGTATGTTTTATAGCATGACAATTATAAAAGAGGAATGTCAGTGCAACCCATCATTAATTATTGTAATGGATCAGTATTATGAGATACTTATTATAAGTAACTACGACATTGTTAGGATAATAACCTATCGTCAGTATGAAAGCACATGCATTTTATTTTATCCTTATATTTCTCATTTCGACCCCACTATTAGAAGTTAACAAAAGATTTATTTAATTCTTTTGACCAAAGGTTTGTAAATTAATCAAATCCTTGTTTTACGTTCGTAGTAACATAGTACATTCCATTGTCGGTCACCTGTGTCATTTAACGTGCACACTGACTACATTGTTTTTGTATTTGAATCTTCCGGCCAATGAAATTAGACGTTACAAGTTGTTTGTTTATGATACGCCAGAATGTTATCAATGAACTATCAACTGATAAACTTCACTGCATTTCACTGTATTCACTGTTTGAACACTCTGTATAATCAAGGGATCATCTGTCAGATTAGTCATATTTCTATGTTAACCATACGATATGAAAATAAGCAGATGCGGTATGATTGCCAATGAAACAACTATCCACCAAAGTTCGAATTTAAAATTCAATATTATAAATAATAAACATCATCTTCTTTTATCATCACGCATAGATCGATGATTAGTTATACATTTCTTTGCCAAGGTAAGATCAAATCAGTGTTCACAAACAAAATTGTCATTCACATTTTTTGCCGCAATGAAATCAGTCCACTATACTTTTTTTAATCAAGAACTTTCCTTATTAGCTTACCTTTTAAAAAAGCATGTCAAAAATTAAGATAGAAGTTAAAGGTTGCCAACATCACCGGCTAATATAGCGTTCCTGTGTACTGGGCGGAGTTTTTGAATTACAATCCAAACTTTTCCTGAACCTAGTAGTAGTATAGATTTTTTTATATGTAAAGTCTTTAGTAGTGTTTGAGCAGAGACATATAATTGTATTATATGTCTCTGGTTTGAGTCTGCCCGGCACGCTGCGGGTGTGTGTCCTAGCAAAATCCCGACATTGTGAAACCAAAAATGTTGCGGTCCTCCGCAAAGCATACAGTATTGAGGAATTATATCATAGACCGATATATAAGGTCGGAATGCTAGGCCAGTCCCGGTTACTTTTGACAGTGGTGGGTCCAGGGGGAGGGTTCCGGGAATTGGAACCCCCCTTTTTTGGACGATCAATGCTTTTGAATGGGGAAATATAGTTGTAACACCCCCTTTTTTGTCCTGGGTTCGGAACCCCCTCTTAAAATGGCTGGATTCGCCCCGATTGACCAATTTTCATCTTCGTGAAAAGGCGGAAAACAGCAAATTATTGAAGTGTCGTTTTATTTCTGCAGGAAAACAAATAATAATTTTAATGAAATAAGTTGCTGGATCCATTATAAAAAAGAAGATGTGGTATGATTGCCAATGAGACAACTATCCACAAAAGACCAAAATGACACAGACATTAACAACTATAGGTCACGTACGACCTTCAACAATGAGCAAAGCCCATACCGCATAGTCAGCTATAAAAGACCCCGATAAGACAATGTAAAACAATTCAAACGAGAAAACTAACGGCCATTTAGTCCATTATAATAACACTTGCTCTGATTCAAATATTTTAGTTTTTAATAATGATGTTTCTTTTTTTTAATATGAACTCGGTTGACATATTGACATCTATACTATTAAACGAGAAGACCTCATTTTGTGTGTCGCTTCTCTTCTTTCCACGATAAATTAATCATCATGCCTCTGTGTTCTATATGTAACATGCATAGTCGCATTTGTCATCCATTCTTATGATTATTCCGATTAAGTTATTTTTGAAAAAAAACGAACAAAAATTTAAGGAGTCCGAATATTGATTCCGTCATCAGACTGACTTTTAGTCATAGATAAATTTCCGGTTTGAAACACGCACAAGTACAACCAATCGTATGATAGATAACACAAAAAAAAACAAAAAAAATAATCAGAGCGTTCTCCATATCATGGTGTTTAGATCGCCAGAACCACAACTATTATACCTCCTTAGAGAGGACAATTATTTTTCGTGTTTATCTACATGTAAACTACGATTATAATACTTTAATAGATAGACTCTCTGTATTCTGTCTGCAGTTTTCTTTGAAATATATTACTATTTAAGGGGTCATACCAGTCGAATATATATTAAAAGAAGTAAAACATGTGGAAACAAGAATGTGTCCATAGTACACGGATGCCACATCGGCACTATATTTACTAAGTTTCGAGTTGATTGGACTTCAACTTCATCAAAAACCTCCTCGACCAAAAACTTTAACCTGAACTGGGATAAACGGACGCACAGACTAGAAAACATAATGCTCATAAAAGGGTCATAAAATTTTATTGTTGGAAGTGAAAGTAGTGATTTGGCAAAAATGAAAGTAGGGTAGAGATTAGAGGGAGGCAGGACCTTTTTCGGGACGTCGGGGTCGTGTGTTTTTAGGGGATTGTTCCTTACGGGATCCGGGAATATATTTTTCGATTTCGGGATATGAATTTCTTTAAATTTTGCATCTCGGGATTTCATGTTTTTAAGCCCGGGATTTCGGGATCAGGACCCCTCCGACCACCCTCAAATTGGCCTTAGTCGGTCTTAGTCATTTATAAAAGATTCATATCCTACCATTGGCATGTTAATAAAGCTCTCAAAAGAAAAAGCACTTATGGACTGTCCTAGCAGCATATTTTATTAGACTAATAATGGTCTATATAAGAGCAGTTACATTTAATTCATGTTTGAAGCAGTGCAAATATTTAATTTAATTTGACTTTTACCAAAAGATGCATTGTAGCAAAGGAGAAAATTAATTGTAGTCTGAGGCACGAAACACGAAAATCATTGAATTTAACAGAAAGGAAACAAATATCGGACTTTAGAAAAAAGGCGAGGGCTTTTGATACCTTTTATGAAATTCTCCATACATAATATCTTTTACAAAAAATCACTCTACAGCAGTTCACAAGCTGTATATGCCCGCGATTTCGAGGGTGTGTTTTAGTATTATTAGAAAATTGCAAATCAACAAAATGACAATTCAGCAAATAAGTAATAGAAAAATATCATAAAAATAGAAAACATTGGGCCCGAGGTTTTAGATTATAGGACTTAGTCTAGTGTTACGGAAATCATGGAATTGTGATACAAGAAAATTTATCAGATGATTTTCGTGATCTTTCTTTGATAAGGTAAACAAATCTTTAAATGAAAATGTTAGGTGTTCCTGTCAAGTAATAAGTCTTTTAGAAAATTGGCATGTTCAAATTTGTTTTGGGGAAAATAAAAAAAAATATTTAACTATAATTATCAAAATTTTGCAGTGGAAAAATATATCGCATACTCGGGAATAAACTCTTAAAAATACTTGGAAATAAAGATATTTTAAGTATAAAAGAGATTAATGACATAAACAAACTGTTATAAAACGCCAAACGGATAGCTTGAAAATGAACCAGCCATGATGCCTTTAAAGCATACTGTACGGGTTTTCCCTGTTTTTGAAATCTGTACGATGACATGCAGTTGTTTACATCGCTATCATTTGTTTACAGTTTAAAATCATTCCGTCATTGGCAAAACATTTTCAAAAATAAATCTCCAAGACATCATTTAATTCAACCGGTATTTAGGTGAATTCAAAATATGGTACGAGCGGACCCAAGGGCGACCGTGTAAGATGAGAATGCGTTTTAGGAGCGAAGCGGCACCAAATACCGTCGACGTCATACATGTGACATTGTCAGTACTTGTATATTCTTTTTTTTAATGTTATGCTTAAATCATGTATATTTCTCTCCTTTTAGACTTTTAAGCACTCTGAATTTCTGACCGTTCGTATTTCCTGTTTTGAAGAACGTTTTGCATCGCTTGTTTACATCGTCAAGGGTGCTTTCATACACGCCCGCGTTGCAAGGTCGCCAAAGCTACTTTTGAGAAGACCACAAAAAGCGACCGTTTCCAAGGCACTCGTCGTAAGAAACATGCGTTAAAATGTGCGCTCTTTTAAAGGGCCCAGACACCTTAAAGAGGCGACATTAGCCGTGTAAAATTGCCCTAAATTTGTGTCCGCCATATTGGGATGATCGTATTTGCAGTTACAATGTACGATTATCACGTTGACACCAGTGAAACTTAATACCAATTGAAATACGATTAACACACAACGTATTTACTCGAGCTAAATTGTCATTAACATTGAAAACAAATAGTATAAATAAATTCATCAGTAATCTTCAATTATTTACTCTTTGCATGTATTTGTCGTGTACATTTTATTATTTTGTACAGGTTATTACTTCATACAATATAATTGTATCAGTAATTACTTGCACAATTTTTGTTGAGAAAAAGATAATAACTTGCACAACACAATATCTTTGAGTTGTATGTGCTTCTACTTTTGCTTTGAACAAAATGTTTTATTGAAAAACTGCTTTCTTTGAGTTAGTAAATCTGGGATTATTTTGTCAATTGTCGGGTATTATTTTTCTTTTACTGTTTTCTTGTATTTATTAATTTGTTTGTTTATTTTTTCTTGTCATAGTGAGTATGTATTTTGAAATCTTTATTGTGTTTGTTTTTCTTTATTTTTTCAAATGTGTATTCTGAACTTAGTGATTTTTTTTGGTTGTTGCATGGGATATACAAGTACACGGCCACGTTGACTCTGTGTAGTATTTCTGATTGTATTCATCTGATGAGTTAAGCCTTTTAAACTGATTTTAATAGTTCGTTCTTATGTTGTAATGATACACCACTTTCCCGCTTACATGTTTAACCCCGCCACATTATGTATGTGCCTGTCTTAAATCAAGAGCCTGTCATTCAGTGGTTGTCGCTTGTCGATGTGTTACATATTATTTTGTTTATTTTTTCACATAAATAAGGCCGTTAGTTTTCTCGTTTAGATTGTTTTACATTTGCCATTTCGGGGCCTTTTTAAGCTGACTATGCGGTATAGTATTTGCTCATTGTTGAATGTCGTGAGGTGAACTAACGTTTTTAATTTCTGTTTCTTTCGGGCTCTTGTGGAGAGGTGTCTCATAGGCCGGTATGTCACATCTTCTTTTTTATATTAGTATTATTTTTGAAATGTGAGAAGAATTCATACACACTACGAACGCAGAGTAACAACATAACCTAGAGACCTTGAGCAAATTGAGCTTAATAGCTTGTTGCCAATTAAATACGGCCTACTGGCGCAAAGTGACAAAGTTGTTAAATGTTCCTTTACATTTTTAATATTCTCTCTGTACTATCTTACGCGTGTGAAAGCGAATTATAAGAGCTAATTATTTCTTGATATTTTTGGTCTACACTGTTTTCCATCTTTACACCTAAATTTTGACTTTTTTTAAGTTTAGTTAAATATTTGTTATTCAAAAAGTACACACATGTTGAAAGTTTATACCATTATGTATAAGTAATAAAGTATTTGTTTAAAGGGAAATGATTTCTTGAGAACATCAAATATAATGATTTGTACAATTTATTATCTTTTTTCTCATTAAAAATTGTACTACTAATTACTTGTACAATTGTATTTGAACAAGTAATAACTTATATGATGGCTTCATACAAGTAATTACTTGTATAACATATTTGTACAAGTAATAACCTGTACAAAATAATAACATGTACACGATATATATAAAGATCTAGGACTGCAAAACACATTTCTTTAGTGAGTTTAGAAAAAAAGATAGCTCGTGATGATGACCATTAGACACGAACTATTGGATAACAACTTCCATTTTCCTCAATTGGTACAGGACATTTTAAAAACAACAAATTTGGTGGGTTTAATTTAACCAGTTTTTGCGGATAGCAATACATCGTACTTTTATTGCAAAGTTAAAATAACTAATCATAGATACCAGGATTGACATTTTATATTTGTTAAACCTTAGAAGTAATACAAAAGAAAAAAAAAACACACAACTATTCTAGTATGCCGTACAATCAGAAATAGGTAGATTTCCTATATATTTCAATATTGTTATATCTATGATAAGCTATATGCATAGATTACATCATTGTAACTCAAATTTATTGAAAGAAGCGTTTTTTTTATGTAGCAAAAATATGCATGAAAATAACACTATGGCATGGTATTCCACTGTTAAATTTATTTTACAAAAGCTTGAATTGAAAGAAACTTATTTTATTGATTCAATTAATAAATTAAAACAACTTATTATGACAGTAAATCATTGCTTTAAAAAGCATGGTACAATGATAAAGATAATGTTACTGGTAAGCTTGATATATATTTTTTCTCATAAAAGTAATTTCCACATGGAAAAATATCTTGGTATTCAAAGTTTTCAATCAAGACAAATATTATGTAAACTTCGTACAAGTGCCCACCAATTACGAGTAGAAAAAGAGCGACATAAGAACAGACATATAGAAAGGTCACAGAGGACTTGTAATTTTTGTTCTCATAATGATATAGAAGATGAGTTTCATTTCTTAATAAACTGTCCATTGTATAATAAATGTCGGGAATCATTGTTTGCACAAGCTCATGAGCACTGTCAAAATTTTAGTAACTTAGACAGCAAATCTAAATTTTTATGGTTAATGACCACTGAAGATAAACATATACTTAAAAAGTTAAAAAAAATTTCTTATCCAGAGTTATGAATTGAGATCCACAAATTCTTTAAATTGCTATATATCTTTTAGTTTATCCATATATATTTTAAATTCAAAACATTTAATGTAAATACACAATACTCTATATATGTATATGATATTCATCTATTAATATGTAAAAGCTTATATATGCATCAATAAACTGCAGTCAAATCTCATATTCTTGCAATTTAAAAAAAAATTATACTATATACATAAATATCTAGTAATTTGTTGTTGTGTGTACATAGAAGAAAACTACCCTTATATCTAATCAGTTGGGGCTGCATTTCATTTTTATGCAGCTCAAAACACCATATCTGTTTAAAGGGGAATAATCCTTACAGAAATTAATTCAGATTACTTTCTCTTCCATGTGCATGCAATAATTGTTCAGTGTTCTATTGTGATGTATTTTATTATTTCATTGTTATAACACAAATCATGGTAATCATTGTATGAAATTTAAAACCTGCAAGGGTCCATAATTGGATAAATAACGTATTTTTTATGCTTATTCTTATTCTTCTCTTATACAGATTTAGGACTGCCATCAACATTTTTGTCATGAGTTGAGAACAAGATAGTTTGTGTCAGTCAACCATTTTGAGATGGTGACCGTAGAATTAATGAATGTTGATATCATTCGTTCTTCTGAATAAATCTATTGGAACAGATATAGTGTTGTATATATTGTATATATTGTTCGTCATATGCGTCATTTCTTAGAATACCCAATGTTTTACGTTTACAAGAGGGTTCAACATAAACTTTACATGAAATTGATATAATACGAATTTTGACAATTGTAAAAATTTGCAATACACTTTTTAATAAAACATGATTATAAATATCACCAGAACAATAATCAATCAATTAAAGATAATTGATAAATACTAGGAGATGTTACCTTAACGTTTAATTATCACTTACACTAATACTCACCCTTTTCAAACACTAATCTTAAAACTATCACTGGCAATGAAACCTTATCCGAAACTAAAACAAATTGTATCATAAACATGTGAACAAAAATCAGAAATACTTGTTATAGTTTTGTAGGCCGTATCAATGATACTGACATATGTTTTGATACAACATCAAAGTCACTGATTCCAAAAAAATAGGTATGCCGTATGCTGAACTGGTGTATGCTAAAACACGTTAACATGTTGTGTTTGAAAACAGATAAAGGAGAAAACTGACAATTTGCCAACTTGTCTTGTTTTCATTTGAAAATTATCTTTCAAATGTTAAATAATAGACACATAAGTAATATAATATTATTTTCCTCGAAAATGAAACATGAGGATAGTGAAACAAAAATGAAGCAATTGAAATAGTTTTATCTTTTAAAAACGCGAATGAAATTTTGTTTAATATATTATTTAAATACAATAAGTTAGGTAGCTGATAACCAGTCTAATCAAAAACTGCTCGATGAAATAATTGTGAAAAGGATTGCATACAAGGAATACTTTGATAGTTTACTATAACAGGCACTTACTGTTGTGTCTGTAATAAATCATGAATACGCAACAAATATTTGAAGAATAGAAAACCCTACCAAAGTGACGAAGAACAATATGTGTGTTTAACATATAGCATTCATAAGATATTTTGCATGATAAATTATGTTTCAGTGGTCAGTATGGACACTATTTATGTACACTTTCTGTGAATAGACATCAATCATTTATGCTATTTGTCGCTGGTCATCAAATGTAAAACAGTAATTCTAGCGGGTTTAAAAAAAAAAAAAAAAAAGGCAAAATAGCCGTGCAAAGCCCATAATTTGAAGCGAAACTGACTAAGACACGTAAAACTAATAGAGAATGTGGGAAACATATAACGTCCCTGTTGGAATATCATGTTATCAAAGGAGTTGAAGAACGGATACTTATTTTTGGTCGTAAGCAGTCATGTACGGATGGACCAGGATAACCGTGAATTCTCTCTCTCTGTTATGATGGGGGATAAAATAAAATGACTGGGCTATACGACCTCCTTACACCTCATCCCCTCCCCCACCAAAACAGAAAAGAAAACGGCGTTGTTGGGAGCTCATTAAGATAACCTGTTCAACATCTGAAATTTATCGTTTTACTCTCAAAATCAATTCAAAAGGCAGCTTACGACTGCACATTAAATGTATCTTGTCTGATATTTCGACATCTATACATTTAAGAATAATCGGTACAAGTTAAACATGATACTGTTAGACTTTAACAAAGACAAAAAAGCATCCTATCATAGTACAATCAGACATGCTTAATGATCTATCCCTAAGGACAAGAATAGGCAATACAAAATCAACAGTCCGTGTTATTGTGCTGACTCTATAACACCATCAATACAAAACCCTCGACACATTTAATTGTTTAACCCCAATATGTCACCAAATTCAAACTCATATCTATATGTTATTAGTTTAACACAAGACATCACCAAAAACAATTCATCTGTTCACGTTATTAGTTTAATCCTAAGACTTCACAAATTATAAAACCATCTGTAAATGTTATTAATTCAAACCTAAGTCATCACCAAATACTACCTCATATTTGAAAGTTATTTGTTTAACACTAGACATCACCAAATACAACAAATAAGAATGTGGGTCTGATGATAAATGTGTCATCTCTGATCAGGTTGTCATCAAACGATACTGGCAACCTAAATCAACAAATTTCTGATGATTTGAAGTTATCTTATCTGGTCAATTACAAACATTAAAATTTTTTTTTTTTATATATGTTTGTTAAACCTTAAACCTTATATCAAATTAAATTAACACACAACGGAATTAGTCGAAGTAAAATTCTCTACACAATGGTAAACAAGTAGTTAAGTGACATGAATAAAAGGATCAGTATTCAATTATTCTTTATTCTATCAGACATTTACTGTGTTCAAATTTCGAAAATCGATTAAGAATACAATTCAAAATATACACAAAGTTTGAGATTAGATAAAGACACCAGTATTTTACCGATGTTCAGCAGTTATTAAATCGATTATGCGAAACGAAATCATAGTTACGAACTATAACTGATGAAAATATATCAACTATAAGGGGAAATCCACGGATCACCAGAAACACTGAACTGCAACAAAACAAATACACAGAAACGGACTAAATGAATACAACTGTCATATTCCTGATTTGATACAGGACATGATGAGTCAAAGAAAACAAAATGCAAACAAAATCAGTAGAAAAATACATAAATGAACAATATGATAGTACATTGCAACAGGTAAATCGCAGAACATCAATTAATAATTCTCTGAAACTGATATTATCAAGATGCTTGATTTCTTGATTGACAACATATTTGTTACGTTCGGAGGACGTGTTTTTCAACAGACTGTCGGCATTCCAATGGGAACAAACTGTGCCCCTCTACTCGCCGACTTGTTTCTTTATTATTATGAGGCTGACTTCACGCAGGAACTTCTTAGGAAGAAAGATAAGAAGTTAGCAATATCCTTTAACTCTACTTTCCGCTATATAGATGATGTTCTTTCACTAAACAATTCAAAATTTGGTGACTATGTGGAACGCATCTATCCAATCGAACTAGAGATAAAGGATACTACAGATACAGTTAAGTCGGCTTCATATCTTGACTTACATCTAGAAATTGACAATGAGGGTCGGTTGAAAACAAAACTTTACGACAAAAGAGATGATTTCAGCTTTCCAATTGTGAACTTTCCATTTCTAAGTAGCAACATTCCGGCAGCACCTGCATACGGGGTATATATCTCCCAATTGATACGATATTCCCGTGCTTGCATTTCCTATCATGATTTTCTTGATAGAGGTTTGCTGCTCACAAGGAAGCTATTAAACCAAGAGTTCCAAATAGTGAAGTTGAAATCATCCCTTCGTAAATTTTACGGACGCCATCACGAGTTGGTTGACCGTTATGGAATAACCGTTTCACAAATGATATCGGATATGTTCCTTACGTCGAAACTACAATCCCCTTCCCTTTCATGAATATGACCTACCGAATTAGACTATTTACCGGATTTGTAATCACATAAGCAATACGACGGGTGCCACATGTGGAGCAGGATCTGCTTACCCTTCCGGAGCACCTGAGATCACCCCTAATTTTTGGTGGGGTTCGTGTTGTTTATTCTTTAGTTTTCTATGTTGTGTCGTGTGTACTATTGTTTTTCTGTTTGTCTTTTTCATTTTTAGCCATGGCGTTGTCAGTTTGTTTTAGATTTATGAGTTTGACTGTCCCTTTGGTATCTTTCTTCCCCCTTTTAATAAATACTGATATCATTCGTTCTTTTTAATGACTTTTTTGACGCAGAAATTTTGCAAAGCGTTTGAACAAATGTGAATAAACAGAATGTATAGTTAAATTTAAATAACTCGTCATATGTTTCATTTCTAAGAATACCTAATGTTTTACATTTACGACAGACTTCATAAGTCTGTTTGACTTGTGTCTTATCCAATTTGTACTTAAACAACTAAAATATGTTTAAACTAAAGGGTTCAACAAAAACATGTCATAAAACTAATATAATACACATTTGTGTAATTGTAAAAAAAAAGTTGCAATAAACTTTAAAAAGACATACTTTTTATGGTATTATTAACCCTCGACACATTTAAATGTTTAAACCTTAAAAATCACCAAATACAAACTCACATTTGCATGTTATTAACATAACACAAGACACAACCAAATACACGTTATTAGTTTAACCATAAGACATCACCAAATGCAAAACTAACAATTTGCCAACTTATCATGTTTTCATTTGGAAATGATCTTCTACTTGTTAAATCATAGACACAGAAGTTATGCAAAAATTAAGAACAACATCTGCAAATCAACTTCCTCGAAACTGAAACACGAGAATTATGAAGCAAAATTGTAGCAAAGGAAATAGTTTTGCTTTCATAAACGCAAATGAAGATATTTTCAATCTGTTACATAACTACAATAAGTTAAAGTGTTGATAACAAATCTAATTAGAAGCCGCTCGATCAAATACTTGTGAAAAGGATTGCACAAAAGGAATACTTTGGCTGTTTAGGACATAATACAAAATCTATCAGTCCATGTTACTGTTCTGACCCTATAACACCATCAATACAAAAACACTCGACACATTTAAATGTTTAACCCCAAATAATCACCATATACAAACTCATATGTGCATGTTATTAATTAAACATATTGGTATTTAAAACAGAAACCAAACATTTGCTAACATTAATGTCGTTATATAACAAACAAATAAATAATGAAAACATTCTGAACAACATAAAATAAGTTTCTAAATTCCAATTCCTATAACTTGTTTCAGCAATCAAATAGCATAAAATCTAAATGTCCTTATTTATTATTCGTTAAAAATATACACTTTAAATGCAACAAAGAATTAAAGGAATAAAATCCAATAACGTAGAAACGTAAAATCTTATAGTTATAAAAATCTAACAACTTACCAAATATTCATTCTATTGGTTAAAGCATTATTGAGATATTGTCCGACATGTTGACGACCATCGAACAGACAGACAATTGTATACCATGATAACACATCCCGTAATCAGGCGTTACAAGAATGACACTTTTTGTAGCTGTAAAGCGTCTTTTGCCACGCATTTATCAAAAGCCAATTTAATTCACAGTCAGTCAATTTTTCACAATTGGTTAAAGCATACAATTGGTAAAAAAACGGATAATTTGACTATTTAACGACATGTATATAAAGAAATAGGACTGCGTTAGAGAGTATAAGATAGATCGTGCCAGCCAATCACATTGTTATGATGACCGTTTAACATGTGAGTGTCGATATCATTCGTTCTTCCTGACAACTATTTTGGAGCTGAAAATAGAGGCAGCAGTATGTTACCGGTGATTAAATGTCACAAATTGAGTCATAGAAAGGAAATATGAGTTACTAACTAAATCCGATGACATCTTAAGAGGAAATCTACGGATCATCAGAAACACTGAACTGCAACAAAAAAAAAGTATACAAACATAATAACGGACTAATCGAAAAAAAAAAGAAGAAAAATCACAAAAATACTGAACTCCGAGGAATATTCAAAACAAAAAGTCCCTAATCATATTCCTGGTACAGGACATAAAAAAAACCTGTAGGTTGAATCTGATTTTATGGCTAACAAAACCTCCCACTTATAATTGAATCTTAAAAATACTGCTAAAATGACAATACTACGTGACAGGGACACAGTACAAGAACACTCAGAAGAGAAATACATTGAATAAATGAAAATGACATTCAGGGTAAATCAAAATCAAAGATAGGTGTATTACATCCGACAGTACTAAACACTCCGTTATATCAATCAACTAAAAGAAGGAAAAAGAACTATACTATTCCTGTGTTTGCCCATAGTAAAAGTACACAACTGACTCAAACACATCCAAAAAAATAAAAAAGGGACAATGATAAATGTTGGTAGTTGGTAAGCGTTTCTTGCTTTTCATTCTTCTACAGTCATGTTAATTCAGATTCAGTCTTTATCTCATAATCGGGAACAACATATAATTGGTAAAAATGCAGATAATTCGACTATTCTAGTACATGTTTATAAAAATAAAGAACTGCAGACAACATTTCTATGTCCATAAAACTAATGAATTTCGATATCATTCGTTCTTCATAATATCTTTTTTGGAGTAGAATTTTTTCAACGTATCTGAAAGAATGTGCAACATATGTGGATAATTGGTAAGTGTTTTGCTTTATAAACAGAATTTATTGTTGAATTTAAATAATTCGTCATATTCTTCGTTTCTAAGAAACCAAAAGATTTACGTTTACGAAAGGGATCAACATCAACTTTATAATACAATTAATCTAATACGAATATTTATAGTATAACTAATCGCCGTATTTGAATATCAAAAATAAGATATTGCGTGACCGAAATTTAACGATTTTTCAAATACTGCGATTAGTTATACTTTTTATTATATAGGTTCAGAATATCAAATCTATTTTTTTTTATACTGACGTTTATATTTGGATTCACTTCATTGTCGATTTCACTGGCATTTTTGTTTGGCGTATGCATATATGTGTAATGCATACAACTGTCAAAATGACAAATTCCGATTGTCACCTCGAGAAGATTGATGCATATTTTGCAGTAATTGTGAATGAAGCGAAGAGTTGTTTTGAATGCATCTAGGGCATTAATTGTTGATGTGTGACATAATTAATCAATAAGTTTTAAATTTCGATGCGGAAATCTTCAGTTGGACGTCTGAAGTGAGCGTAAAAATGAATTTATGATGTGTGTCGTGAAAGTAACCATGCTGCCTTTTTTCAAAACTGGAAGTTTGAGTGTTTTTTGTGTTATTGTGGTGTGAATATTGAAACGATCTAAAGATTTGGATTACAAGAAATTACTATGACAAAGTCTCTATGGTGACCGTGAATTAACTGTGTGTCAGTCGTTGATTAAATAGGAAAAATAGGAAAACACATGTATGACATGTATGTCACTATAGTATGGCAAGTGTTTGGACACACATTTATATGAAGTTGAGTCTGTGACAAGCATGAAGCATTCGTCTCTTCAGTTGAATTAAAATGAGTTCTTTATTATTCATGAAATACATTTTTTTTCATACCATGAGTTTACAAAAAAGATATACATGTCTACCTGGGTAACATTGATAATTTTATTCATGTGCCTGTCCTAATTGCCTGTTTGGCATTATAATTCAATGTAGTTTGTTTACATCTGTATGTTGAAGTCTAAACATGTACATGTATGAATGTTGCCCTCAAAATGTCTACTTTTTTTCTTTTTTTTTCCTGATTTAAATACTGCCTTGACACTGACATTTACCCGAAAGAAAATCTGCTGTTTTTATATTTAATAAGATGAACACTGAGTTTCATTATTATCTTACCGAAAATTGGTGATTTATTAACATTGAGCCAAGTCACCCAAATCAAAATAAAATTAAAAATACACTCTTATGATACATAACACATTGTCATTTTCTAAATGTACAATTTGTCATTGTTTGAAATGGTGTATTTATACACAGTTGTGCTTCTTACATTGCATCTTGTACCTTTGTGTGTGAAAAAAAAGTTCCGGTAAATAGCGCGGAAAGTCTCGAGAGTGAAAATAAACAAGTTATTTCACATGTGAGATTATCGCAATTTATCACAATGGGAATTTCATATAAATTTCCATCATCTATA
The DNA here is from genome assembly GCF_963676685.1 of Mytilus edulis. Lineage (NCBI taxonomy): Eukaryota > Metazoa > Mollusca > Bivalvia > Mytilida > Mytilidae > Mytilus > Mytilus edulis. The sequence goes on from NC_092356.1 coordinate 32,278,760, forward strand.
TGAAAGGGAAATTTAAAAAAGAAAGTTGCGTACACTTTTTCAAAAAGTATTAAGAAAGGCTTACAGATAATATCCGTACAAAAATCAATCAAATATAAATGATAACTAAATACTAGGAGATTTGCTATAGTACAGAACAGTAATCTCGCAGCACATCCGGCATTTTTCCTTTGGTGAAATTAAACTACTTACAATTGTGTTAGCGCCGACATTCTTTTAAATGAGTTGGCGTCAATCTTTGTAATGCGATTGATCCACAAACTCATGAAAATAATATTTTTAAGATTCATTATTGGTCCAACCTTGATTTTGTAGAAATAACCAACAATTAGCAGTATTTTTCCTGCAATTAGCCAACTATTGTACAAATAACATTTTGCTGTATTTGTACTTGTACAAAAAAAGTCTCCGGTAACCCCACTCCATGTTGAGCAAACAATGATATGATTTTTTCTGTTATCAAACCAGTTCATTTTGGGCTCCTCTGCGCGGTCTGCGTTTCAACTATGTCGATTTCTTTGAGAAATTAGTGACAATGATTTAGATATTAATAACTACAAGTATTTGGGAGTAATTCCAGGTGGACACATTATATGTACACTGTAGGAAAATATAAGATTTATTTGTTCTCCCTACGAAAAATAATCAGGATGGACTAATGGAACAAGGCAGGAAAAAAATAGAGTGAAAAATAAAAACGCAGGATAGAGATTTCAACTTCATACACATAAATTTCATCACTCTCTAGGTATACTTTAAACCTGAACTAACGAGATAAATGTATTGAATTTAAAGCCCCCACGAAATTAATTCTAATGAAACTGACAGAAAACAACGTCAAATCATACATTGAGAATCTGTCATATTTCCTCTGCGCTTGCGCGTATTTTTCATAGAATCAATTGTGAAGTGATGCCATCATAATTGGGTGACTTTATCCAATCAAAATTAACGTTACAAACGATAATGCATCATCATCTCTTGTCCTCATACCCTTTTACAGCATTACGGAAGACGAATTTGAATACAAACACATTTGTAGTTGTTACCCTATTTTATAACAGTAAGGTCAATATAAATTTTGGCAGATATTAATAATACCAGTCATCAAATATTTAGTTCAGCTACCTTAGTTGTCCCTGAGAATTCCATTACATCCTTTGTGTGCTTAATTATAGTATTTGCAACATTCATCAATATTTATCAGTAACCAGGATTCATTTGAGAGAGTGATGTTTAATCCAATAATCAAGTACGAACAATTGCCAATTCCCAGTCAAAGTATGGGAAGTATTCTAGTGTATCATTCACATGTGTCAGAACCATCTAGACGGTAAAATAAGTCATGTCAATGATACTGACATGTGTACTTGTTACAATATCATAGTCATATGGTTAGATATGTCGAATGCTCAACTATTTTTTGTTAAGGTGTTCATATCTTTAGTGTCTGCTTTAAAAGTTAAATATATTGGTATTTAAAACAGAAACCAAACATTTGCTAACATTAATGTGGTTATATAACAAACAAATAAATAATGAAAAGATTCTGAACAACAAAAAATCACAATGCTACCATTACTCTTTTGAATAAATGGAACCCTAACAGTTACGTTAAATTTCACGTGAGGTACATAACAAAACCTTTGAAATATTAATTATCATATCAGTAAAAATTTGAAGAGAAAATTATGAAGATTTTGGATCTTTATAAATATAAATTATTTTCCTATGAAAATAAGAAATGCAATCAAATAATCAGTATTGAAAAAATAAAGGTAATTAAAACAATGACGTTTGATGGAAAGTTTTCATTGTAAAAGAAGTGATCGTACCAGTAAATATGTATGTATCCGTTCATTCTATTCTAGTCTGTTGTCACTTTTATGACCCCGTAACTGAAAGTTGGGGGGTGGAGCATATTGCATGTACTGTTTTACCGCTGTCCATCCCTCCTTTTGTCCGTCCTTCCGTCCGTCCCATATAAACACCAGTAACTTAAAACTAAACACGAACAACATTTGAAGCATACAAAAATACCATAGTGACGAATACCAATATTTATTAACAAAGTGTGTTAAACATGTTATAAAGATAGTTTGTGATGATGACCGTTACACCTGTGAGTGACGATATTATTTGTACTGTCTTTTATCTATTTTGGAGCAGAACTTTGCAAAGCTTATAAAACAATACAGAAATGTGGATTTGATTATAAATTTGACATTCCTGATCAAATAAAAAAGGTAACAGTAGTACACCGCTGTTTAAACGTCATAAATCGATTGATAGAAAACAAATCCGGGTTACAAACTAAAACTGAGGGAAACACATCAATTATAAGAGGAAAACAACGAAACAACAGAAACAATGAAGTGCAACAAAAAACAAACCACAATTCAACCCACAAAGAAACGAACTATAACATTGTATAAGACAACAACTGCCATTTTCTTGACTTGGTACAGGACATTTTAAGAAAAAGGTGGATTGAATATGGTTTTGCAGTTAGCCAAACCTCGCGTCAGATGCGCGTTTCATCATCAAATGACTCATTTTGTTAACTATCTTGTCATTAAACTATACTGGCAATCCCCATCAACAAGCTTCCGATGATTTGATGTAATCTTATCTGAGGAATTACGTTCATTACAATTTTCTTCTTTTTCATAACATTGTTAAACCTTAAAATTAATGCAAAACAACTGATGCATTAGATCTTCACGTACTTTGTTTTGCCGTATTAACCTTTTTGATTTGAGCATCACCGATAAGTCTTTAATAGACGAAACGCGCGTCTGACGCAAATATAACATTTCAATCCGGTATCGACGGAAGACATGGCATCCTACAGGAAAGAGGACAATTGCCTCAACATTGCAAGGACCTCTAAGGTAGATTAAGAATGAGATAAATGTATTACATCTGACTAAATACTCCGTTATATCAGTCAACGAATAATATGATAGGAACTATAATATTTTTGTTTTTGTACATAATAAATATACACAACCGACTCATATTTATCCAGTCTTGTAAATTCAGATCCGGTCTATATTTCACACTCGAGAAGAACATACATTTGGTCAAAATACGGATAACTCGATTATTCTAGTACATGTATAGCAAGAATAAGGACTGCAAACAACATTTCTTTTGGGAGTTGAGAAAAAGATAGATCGCCATTTTGTGTTGTTGAACGTTAAAATTTATGATTGTTGATATCATTCATTCTTCTTAATAACTCTTTTGGAGTATATTTTTGTAAAGCCTTTACAAGAATATTCATCTTATCTATAATACTAAAATTACGAGGTCCAATTTGTCAGCCGTCATCACGTAAAAACAACGAATTAAAGAATTTTATACATAACTAATATAGAACAAAGGTGTAGATTAAAAATTACACCACTCCAGGCCCTTTTGTTTTCCACGTAATTAATATTGCCAATAATTAAGAATTTCCAGGTCGAGTCCGATACCGATACCAATAGTATATTCACCTGTTACCGATTACCTTATCTGTACGTTCCGCATCTGACAGGCGCACCACCAAACGTTGTATTCAGGATTAATATGCTATATAGTATTACACGGGTCATAATCACAGGGTTGACACTACTTAATTGTCAAATTGTTACCTATTGTAGTATTTTAATCAGTTAGACTTTCTAAGATAACAATACGAATACTAAAAATCTGGACTAAAATAAGGCGTATAGGTACAGTTTTCAATTTGTTAGCGGGCATGACGTAAAACAGCGAATCAAAGTATTCTATATTTATAACTAATATAGGACAATGTTGTTGATTAAAAAATACTCCATTCCAGGACCTTTTGTTTTCCAAATAATTAATATCATCAATAATTGATAAGTTCCAGTTAGACGGGTTCAATCAGAAAGATTTGAACGCAGAGAAAACTGTGTATCTTATAATCAGCATGACTTTATCAGATGACAATACTAATACTAAAATAAGGCTTGCGCATAGTTATATACTTTAATTCAGTCACGGACCCGCGATATACGGGTGTGTTCTAGTGTAGATAATTGGTTGCTGCTTTACTTTATAAATAGAATATATTTTTGAATTTAAATGATTCGTCATATGCTTCATTTCTTAAAATACCAAATGTTTTAACCAAACGAAATGGTTCAACATAAAGTTTACATACAAATAATATAATAATTGACAAATGTAAAAACTAATGAATGTTAATATCTAACAGTCTTCTTAATAACTCTTTTGGAATATAACTTTAACAAATCATTTAAAAGAATGCAATTAACTTAAAAAAAACAACCTAAATAAATGCTTATAGATATTACCTGAACAAAAAATAGATAGAAAGGAAAAAAGAGATATGCGATATACATTTTTTTATAATGCTATAATAGCAACAGCACTTGGTATCATGTTTTTTTCGTATTGGTATAATTGAGTTACTTACAAATGTGTGAGCGCCGACAGTCCGTTAAAAGTTTTATCTGTTATCCTTGTGATTTTATTGAAACTTAAATCTCTGAAAAGAAAATATTTTAAAATTTAATTTGGCATAAAAAAAAAAAAACCCAGCAAAATTCAGAAAATTCATCTTAAAATGATTTTTTTGGGAAAAATTATCTAATGTACCAGAGCTACTTTTTTAGGTATGAAATTTAACATGTACGGCATGATGATGAAGAACAGACGGATTTCAACTGTGTAGGTAAATTCTCACATACGACAGCGGAATATTTAAGGTTATTGACAGTTCATAATCTGAAATTAACATTTTCATAAAATGGTGGATCACACATCCTTTTCAACATAGCACATTACCAGTCCAAAATTAAAATATGAAAACAAATGTCAGTGATTTAACTTCTCAATTTATTAAAACATTTTGATATCATTGAAAGCTAAAGCATATAACAATAGATTTGTCATATTTATTGACTGTAGCTTCTAGTTGTTGTAAAAGCCATGATTTGAGTGAAGTAAAGAAGTTTAAGATCATCTTAGAACACAACCACCACGTATGTCTTTTATTGTTGCTTCTTATCTGCATTCTGTTCACTATGATGAAGGTTTTGTTTGACAGAATGACAAAGATGCTTCCTTTTTTATTTATTAATTGTCATGTATGACTGAATTAGAGTATAGACGTATTAAAGTTGTCACTTTTATATCGTATGTGAGATAACTATCATATTTTGAAAGAATGAATTAAGCTCTAAGTATATTCAGTATAGATTGTATAAAACAAATTCAAAATGGGCATCAGCTTAAACATTTTCATAACTTAATATAGACAGATTTGTTTCAGTCAAAATTTTGTTAACGACTTTATTTCTGCTATACTAAGTACTAGTATTCACAAATTTACAGATCATCGAAAATAGAGATTTAATTCAAAAGATGATCGTAACTCAAAATTTACGATGCGTTTTTTTTTTACTAAAGGAACTACCTATTTAGCAGTCACGATATATTGGTATTTCTGGAAATGATAAGATTTTTAAATTGAAAAAAATGAGCGTTAATGAACACCGCGATTTGTCAAAAAGAAATAACATCAAGAGGATTAGCAGCCTTATATGCAACTGTTTTCAATATTTTTTTCTTCTGAGTAATTTAGTTAACATTCAAAATTGAATACGTTTATATGAAGTAAATAGAAATATCATCCTCATGATACAGTTTAAGAATACAGGCCAAAACTGTCACCGAATATTGTAGAAGTAACTATTAAGTAATGATAGGCATGAAGTTACTTTATTTTGATGTGTTTCTATCAATTTCAACTTGTTTCCTGGTCTTGTATTTTCTTAATCAAACTATGACTATTAAACATTAGTGCCTGCATCCCCCTTTTGTGGGAACAATTTGGTTGTTTATATAGGGAATCATTCAATGAAGCATAACTGTAGAGGGCCTACTCTTACGCAGCCAGTCTCCAACCCCCTTTACGAAATTCTCTGAATCCGCCACTGGACTACTGTTGCCTATATTTACCATGGGTTGGCTTTTTATGTAAAGAAGCTGAAATCTATGGTATACAGATTCATAAATAGATTTCATCTTTTGGCAGGACCAAATATAGTGAAAAATTAAAATAGAGGATAGAGATTTCAACTTAATAAAAATGCAGGATCAAATTTTTCATCCAAGCCCCACCCCCAATAAAAATCAAATAGTACATGTAGCTTCCTATGTTGATGGTTTCCCTGTTTTTGTTTTCATTCAGCAGATATGATTACACTTCTTACTGCTATATTTGTTCAACCTCTCCATAAAAATTACTATATTCGTTAATATGAAAATCGGAATTCCCGCAATATTACGTGTTCTCGAAAGGTACTATTGTCCCTACAATTGTAGGGGACAAAAATGAAGAAAAAATATCTCCAATTTGATCAAACTGGCCATTAACATGATTAATATGAAATGTCCAATACTTTATTAATGTAATATATACGAAATAAATATAAAGTTGTTATCCCCAATGCATTTTGATATTGAATTAGATAAAAATAAGTACGAAATCTTGTAAAATCATAACCATTTCTGCAATTGCCAATAGGACGTTATCCTCCCCTCAGTGATCGTTTCTCATCATTATCACAAGGTAAGTTAATAATGTACACTTTATTGCATACCAGACAGATTTATTTAGCAGAAAATGCTTCGTTGGAACAAACATGTACGATCATCTAAAGTAAAAGTTACGATCATAGTTGATAAAAATAAATCAAAATTACGCTCATCATCGTGATTTTTTGTACCTAGATTTTCATTCTTCTGTTTGCTTTTTTTTTCCATCCTGTTCGAAGAAAATATTTCAATGGAAATGCTGATAAAGATGTTTCTTGACATAAAACAAATAAAAAAATAAGCTGTTAAAGTGGAGACATTTGCCGTTTAAAATTTCCCTCAATTTGTGTCCGCCATATTGGGATGATCGTATTTGCAGTAACAATGTACGATTATCACGTTTACACCAGTTAAACTTAATACCAATTGAAATACGATTAACACACAACGTATTTACTCGAGCTAAATTGTCATTAACATTGAAAACAAATAGTATAAATAAATTCATCAGTAATCTTCAATTCTTTACTCTTTGCATGTACATGTCGTGTACATTTTCTTATTTTGTACAGGTTATTACTTCGTACAATATAATTGTATCAGTAATTACTTGCACAATTTTTGTTGAGAAAAAGATAATAACTTGCACAACACAATATCTTTGAGTTGTATGTGCTTCTACTTTTGCTTTGAACAAAATGTTTTATTGAAAAACTGCTTTCTTTGAGTTAGTAAATCTGGGATTATTTTGTCAATTGTCGGGTATTATTTTTCTTTTACTGTTTTCTCGTATTTATTAATTTGTTTGTTTATTTTTTTCTTGTCATAGTGAGTATGTATTTTGAAATCTTTATTGTGTTGTTTTTCTTTTCTTTTTTTCAAATGTGCATTCTGAACTTAGTAATTTTTTTTGGTTGTGGCATGGGATATACAAGTACCCGGCCACGTTGACTCTGTGTAGTATTTCTGATTGTATTCATCTGATGAGTTAAGCCTTTTCAACTGATTTTAATAGTTCGTTCTTATGTTGTAATGATACACCACTTTCCCGCTTACATGTTTAACCCCGCCACATTATGTATGTGCCTATCTTAAATCAAGAGCCTGTCATTCAGTGGTTGTCGCTTGTCGATGTGTTACATATTTTTTTGTTTATTTTTTTACATAAATAAGGCCGTTAGTTTTCTCGTTTAAATTGTTTTACATTCGACATTTCGGGGACTTTTTAAGCTGACTATGCGGTATGGGCTTTGCTCATTGTTGAATGCCGTGCTGTGAACTAAAGTTTTTAATTTCTGTTTCTTTTGGGCACTTGTGGAGAGGTGTCTCATCGGCCGGTATATCACATCTTCTTTTTTATATTAGTATTATTTTTGAAATGTTAGAAGAATTCAGACACACGACGAACGCAGAGTAACAACATAACCTAGAGACCTTGAGAAAATTGAGCTAATAGCTTGTTGCCAATTAAATACGGCCTACTGGTGCAAAGTGACAAAGTTGTTAAATTTCCTTTACATTTCTAATATTCTCTCTGTACTATCTTACGCGTGTGAAAGCGAATTATTAGAGCTAATTATTTCTTGATATTTTTGGTCTAAACTGTTTTCCATCTTTACGCTTAAATTTTGACTTTTTTTTTTTAAGTTTAGCTATATATTTGTTATTCAAAAAGTACACAAATGTTGAAAGTTTATACCATTATGTATAAGTAGGAAAGTATTTGCTTAAAGGGAAATGATTTCTTGAGAACATCAAATATAATGATTTGTACAATTTATTATCTTTTTTCTCATTAAAAATTGTACTAGTAATTACTTGTACAATTGTATTTGAACTAGTAATAACTTATATGATGGCTTCATAGAAGTTATTACTTGTATAAAATGTTTGTACAAGTAATAACCTGTACAAAATAATAACATGTACACGACGTATATAAAGATCTAGGACTGCAAAACACATTTCTTTAGTGAGTTTATAAAAAAAGATAGCTCGTGATGATGACCATTAGACACGAACTTTTGGATAACAACTTCCATTTTCCTCAATTGGTACAGGACATTTTAAAAACAACAAATTTGGTGGGTTTAATTTAACCAGTTTTTGCGGATAGCACTACATCGTACTTTTATTGCAAAGTTAAAATAACTCATCATAGATACCAGGATTGACATTTTATATTTGTTAAACCTTAGAAGTAAAACCACACAACTATTCTAGTATGTCGTACAATTAGAAATAGGTAGATTTCCTATATATTTCAATATTGTTATATCTATGATAAGTTATCTGTATAAATTACATCATTGTAACTCAAATTTATTGAAAGAAGCGTTTTTATGTAACAAAAATATGCATGAAAATAACACTATGGCATGGTATTTCACTGATTTTACAAAAGCTTGAATTGAAAGAAACTTATTGTATTGATTCAATTAATAGATTAAAACAACTTATTATGACAGTAAATCATTGCTTTAAAAAGCTTGGTACAATGATAAAGATAATGTTACTGGTAAGCTAGATATATATTTTTTCTCATAAAAGTAATTTCCAAATGGAAAAATATCTTGGTATTCAAAGTTTTCAATCAAGACAAATATTATGTAAACTTCGAACAAGTGCCCACCAATTACGAGTAGAAAAAGAGCGACATAAGAACAAACATATAGAAAGGTCACAGAGGACTTGTAATTTTTGTTCTCATAATGATATAGAAGATGAGTTTCATTTCTTAATAAACTGTCCATTGTATAATAAATGTCGGGAATCATTGTTTGCACAAGCTTATGAGCACTGTCAAAATTTTAATAACTTAGACAGCAAATCTAAATTTGTATGGTTAGTGACCACTGAAGATAAACATAATCATATACTTAAAAAGTTAAATTTTTGTCTTATCCAGAGTTATGAATTGAGATCCACAAATTCTTTAAATGGCTAAATATCTTTTAGTTTATCCATATATATTTTAAATTCAAAAAATTTAATGTAAATACACAATACTCTATATATGTATATGATATTCATCTATTAATATGTAAAAGCTTATATATGCATCAATAAACTGCAGTCAAATCTCAAAGGTGCTTATCAGATTCTTGCAATTTAAAAAAAATATAATTATATACATAGATATCTAGTAATTGGTTGCTGAGAGTACATTGGAGAAAACTACCCTTATATCTAATCAGTTGAAGCTGCATTTCATTTTTATGCAGCACAAAATACCATATATGTTTAAAGGGGAATAATCCTTACAGAAATTATTTCAGATGACTTTCTCATCCATGTGCATGCAATAATTGTTCAGTGTTCTATTGTGATGTATTTTATTTTATTATTTCATTGTTATAACACAAATCATGGTAATCATTGTATGAGATTTAAAACCTGCAAGGGTCCACAATTGGATAAATAACGTATTTTTTATGCTTATTCTTATTCTTCTCTTATACAGATTTAGGACTGCCAACAACATTTTTGTTGTGAGTTGAGAACAAGATAGTTTGTGTCAGTCAACCATTTTGAGATGGTGACCGTAGAATTAATGAATGTTGATATCATTCGTTCTTCTGAATAAATCTTTTGGAACACAATATTTTGCTTTAAAAACAGATATAGTGTTGTATATATTGTATATATTGTTCGTCATATGCGTCATTTCTTAGAATACCTAATGTTTTACGTTTACAAGAGGGTTCAACATCAACTTTACATACAATTGATATAATACGAATTTTGACAATTGTAAAAATTTGCAATACACTTTTTAATAAAACATGCTTATAAATATCACCAGAACAATAATCAATCAATTAAAGATAATTGATAAATACTAGGAGATGTTACCTTAACGTTTAAATATCACTTACACTAATACTCACCTTTTTCAAACACTAATCTTAAAACTATCACTGGCAATGAAACCTTATCCGAAACTTAAACAAATTGTACCATAAACATGTGAACAAAAACTCAGAAATACTTGTTATGGTTTTGTAGGCCGTATCAATGATACTGACATATGTTTTGATACAACATCAAAGTCACTGATTACAAAAAATGTAGGTATGCCGTATGCTGAACTGGTGTATGCTAAAACACGTTAACTTGTTGTGTTTGAAAACAGATAAAGGAGAAAACTGACAATTTGCCAACTTGTCTTGTTTTCATATGAAAATTATCTTTCAAATGTTAAATAATAGACACATAAGCAATATAATATTATTTTCCTCGAAAATGAAACATGAGGATAGTGAAACAAAAATGAAGCAATTGAAATAGTTTTATCTTTTAAAAACGCGAATGAAATTTTGTTTAATATATTATTTAAATAGAATAAGTTAGGTAGCTGATTACCAGTCTAATCAAAAACCGCTCGATGAAATAATTGTGAAAAGGATTGCATACAAGGAATACTTTGATAGTTTACTATAACAGGCACTTACTGTTGTGTCTGTAAGTGATCATGAATACACAACAAATATTTGAAGAATAGAAAACCCTACCAAAGTGACGAAAAATAATATGTGTGTTTAACATGTAGCATTCATAAGATATTTTGTATGATAAATTATGTTTCAGTGGTCAGTATGGACACTATTTATGTACACTTTCTGTGAATTGACATCAATCATTTATACTATTTGTCACTGGTCATCAAATGTGAAATCAGTAATTCTAACATGTAAAACTAATAGAGAATGTAGGAAACATATAATGTCCCCGCTTGCATATCACGTTATCAAAGGAGTTGAAAAACGGATAATTATTTTGGATCGTAAGCAGCCTTGTACAGACGAACCAGGGTAACCGTGAATTCTCTCTCTGTTATGATTGGGGATAAAATGAAATGACTGGGCTATACGACCTCCTTACACCTCATCCCCTCTCCCCCCCCCCCCCCCCCCCAAAAAAGAAAAGAAAACGGCGTTGTTTAGAGCTCATTAACATAACCTGTTCAACATCTGACATTTATCGTTTTACTCTCAAAATCGATTCTCAAGGCAGCTTAGATTTGAATTTATGAATTTGACTGTGCCTTTGGTATTTTTCGTCCCTCTTTTACGACTACTAATTGAAAAATGTATCTTGTCTGACATTTAAACATCTACACATTTAAGAATAATCGGTACAAGTTAAACATGATACTGTTAGACTTCAACAAAGACAAAAAAAAATCATCCTATCATAGTACAATCAGACATGCTTAATGATCTATCCCTAAGGACATGAATAGGCAATACAAAATCAACAGTCCGTGTTATTTTTCTGACTCTATAACACCATCAATACAAAACCCTCGACACATTGAATTGTTTAACCCAAATATATCACCAAATACAAACTCACATCTCCATGTTATTAGTTTAACACAAGACATCACCAAAAACAATTCATCTATACACGTTATTGGTTTAATCCTAAGACCTAACAAAATATAAAACCATCTGTAAATGTTATTAATATAAACCTAAGACATCACCAAATACAACCTCATATTTGAAAGTTATTTGTTTAACACAAGACATCATTAAATAGAACAAATAAGAATGTGGGTCTGATGATAAATGTGTCATTCCTGATAAGATTAACTATCTTATCATCAAACAAAACTTGCAACCTCTATCAACAGAATTGAGATGATTTGAAGTTATCTTATCTGGTCAATTACAAACATTAAATTTTCTTTTTTTTTATACATTTTTGTTAAACCTTAAACCTAATACCAAATTAAATTAACACACAGCTGATTTATTCGAAGTAAATTCTCTACACACTGGTAACAAGTAGTTAAGTGACATGAATAAAAGGATCAGTAGTCGATCATTCTTTATTCTATCAGAAATTTATTGTGTTCAAATTTCGAAAACCGATTAAGAATAAAATTCAAAATAAACACAGTTTGAGATTAGATAAAGACACCAGTATTTTACCGCTGTTCAGCAGTTATTAAAACGATTATGCGAAACGAAATTATAGTTACGAACTAAAAGTGAGGGAAATATATCAACTACAAGTGGAAATCTACGGATCACCAGAAACACTGAAATGCAACAACACAAATACACAAAAACGGACTAAATGAATACAACTGTCATATTCCTGATTTTGTACAGGACATGATGAGTCAAAGAAAAAAAAAACGCAAACAAAATCAGGAGAAAAATACATAAATGAACAATATCAAGCTTTAAAAAATATATATGAAGAAATGCTAAATAATATAACCTAAACAAAAACCAATCAAATATAGATAATAGGATGTGTGCAATATCATGCAATAGTTATCTTACAGCACAGGATGGAATTATGTTACTTACAATCTTGTTAGCGCCGACATTCCTTGAAACGAGTTGCCGTCAATCCTTGTAATTTCATTGCCATCCAACCACCTACAAATTACAAAATTAAAGTTCATTTTTTGTCTAACATTAATTTTGTAGAAATCATCAACAACTCGTCTGTTTGGAAACAAATTTTGTTATTGCATGTATACATGACATAATAACAGTTCTTGTAACCTGAAAAAGTTAAAAGATCAATTTACAAAATGCCGATCGTCGATAAATAAACGAAACGGTCTCTAATCAAATGGCAATATCAAAAGTTAAAACACACCAAACGAATGGATAACAATTGTCATATTCCTGACATGGTACCAGCATTCCCGTAGGTAGAAAATGAAAGATTATTATTATTTCGGTCTACTTTAAACATAAAATATCTTGTCCTCATATCCTTTTACAACATTACGGAAGACGAATTTGAATACAAAATCATTTGTAAATGTACCTTTATGTTACAACAGCTAGGTCAATACAACGGTTGGCAGACATTAATTATATCAGTCATGCATTTTTAGTACAGCTATCTTAGTTGTTAATTAAGAGTCAATTCAATCCTTTGTGCTTAGATTATAATTTGAGACCATTTATCGTTTTTGAACAGTAATCTGGATTGTTTTTGAATGTGAGGTATAATTCTATAGTAAACAAGTATCACAAACTGTCAATTAAAATTTAAAGTAGGGAAAGTATTCTATTGTATCATACACATGTGTCAGAACTATTGAGATGGTTTTCGTTTACCTGAACGTTTAATTATCTGTTACCCTAACACTATCCTATTGCAAAAAATAATCAGAATAATAACACTGAAATCTTATTCTATACTAAAACAAACTACCATTAACATGTGAACAATAACTCTGAAATACTGGGTCTTCCTAAGTAGGCAGTGTCAATGATAATGACATGTGTTTTGAAACAATATCATTATCTGTGAATACACTATAAATATTTCAGACATACAAAAAACCTTCCAAAGTGACGGAGAACAATATGTCTGTTTAACATGTAGTTTTTACATTTTTATGGTATTATTAACCCTCGACACATTTAAATGTTTAAACCTTATAAAAATCACCAAATACAAACTCACATTTGCATGTTATCAACATAAAACAAGACACAACCAAATACACGTTATTAGTTTAACCATAAGACATCACCAAATGGGAAACTGACAATTTGCCAACTTATCTTGTTTTCATTTAGAAATGATCTTCTCCTTGTTAAATAATAGACACAGAAGTTATGCCAAAATTTAGAACAACATCTGCAAATCAACTTCCTCGAAACTGAAACACGAGAATTATGAAGCAAAATTGTAGCAAAGGAAATAGTTTTGCTTTTATAAACGCAAATGAAAATATTTTCAATCTGTTACATAACTACAATAAGTTGGTGTTGATAACAAATCTAATCAAAAGCCGCTCGATCAAAAACTTGTGAAAAGGATTGCACAAAAGGAATACTTTGGTTGTTATAGACATAAAATAATACAAAATCATCAGTCCATGTTACTGTTCTGACCCTATAACACAATCAATACAAAAACTCTCGACACATTTAAATGTTTAACTCTAATACATCATCAAATACAAACTCATATGTGCATGTTAATAATTAAAAACAAGACATAACCAAGCATAACTCATCTGTACTCGTTATTAGTTTAACCCTAAAACTTCACCTAATAAAAAAAAAAACATCTGGAAATGTTATTACTTCAACCCTTAGACATCACCAAATACAAACTGATATGTTCAAGTTATTAGTTTATCACAGGAAATCACAAAATATAACAAAAAATAATGTGGGTTTGATGATAAATGTGCCATCCCTGATGAAGTTAACTATCTTGTCATCAAATGATACAGGCAACCTCTATCAACAGAATTCCGATGATTTGACGTTATCGTATCTGAACAATTACATACATGCAAATTCTTTTTTTTTATTTCATAGATTTGTTATACCTCAAACTTAATACCAAATTAAATTAAAACACAACTGATTTATTCGAAGAAACTTTCTCTGCACACTTATTAACAGGTAAATGAATAACATAAAAAGGGACTAGTTTTCGATTATTCTTTATTTTATCATACATTTTCCGGTGTTCAAATTTCGAAAATCGATTACAAACATAATTCAAGATAACACAAAGTTTGAGATAAAATAAACACACTAGTATTTTACCGCTGTACAACAGTCATCAATCGATTAAGCGAAAAATAATCATGGTTAAGAACTAAAACCGAGGGAAATATATCAACTAAAGGAGGAAATCCATGGAACACCAGAAACACTGAACTGCAACAAAACATATACATAGAAACGGACTCTTTGAAAACAACTGTCGTATTCCTGATTTTGAAAACAACTGTTAAACAAAAATGGTGATTTGAACTTAGTTTTAAAGCAAGCAATACCTGTGTATAATGCAATGCTACAACTACCACTGAGATGACAACACTTCGTGACAGGGACACAGTACAATAAACGCTAAAACTACTCAGGAGAGAAATACATGAATGAACAATGTAATAGTAAATTACAACATGTAATCCGCAGAACATCAATTAATGAATACTGATATCGTTCGTTCCTCTTAATAACTCTTTTGGAGCAAAATTTTGGCAAAACCTTTTTCATTCGAGCATCAATGATAAGTCTTTTGTAGACGTAACGCGCGTCTGACGCAATTCCAATATGTTAATCCTGAATCGACGGAAAACATAACATCCTACAGGAAAGAGAACTGGTGCGTAAACATTGCATTGACCTCCAAGGTAAATTAAAAAGGAGAAAAGTGTATTACATCCGACAATATTAAACACGGTTATATCAATCAATGAAAAGAATGAAAGAAGAACAAACTATTTCTGCTTTTGTAAATTGTAAATAAACACAACTGACTCAAACACATCCAAACAAATATAAAATAGACATATTTTGGTAATTGGTAAGCGTCTCTTGCATTCTCCTACAGTCATGTTAAATGAGATTCAGTCTTTATTTCACAATTGGAAAAAACATACAATTGATAAAAATATGGATATTTCGACTATTCTAGTACATGTATAGAAAGAATTAGGACTGCAAACAGCATTTCATTCGTGAGAAAAGGAACATATAGTTCCTGTCAGTCAACCATTTTGTGATGGTGACCGTAAAATTAATGAATGTTGATATCTTTCTCTTTTGGAGCATAATGTTTGCAAAACCTTTGACAGAATGTGCATTTAATGTTGATTAGTATTTGCTGTTTTGCTTTATAAACAGAGTATATTGTTGAATTTGAATGATTCGTCATATTTCTTAAAATACCATATGTGTTACGTAAACGAAAGGGTTCAACATAAACTTTACATTTAATTAATATAACACGAATTTTGACAATTGTAATGCAGTTATTCCACAAGTTCCAGAAAATTATATTTTTAAGTATCAGTTATTTATCTAACCGTTATTTTGTAGAAATCACCAACAATTAGTAGGATTACAGATAGGTCTAGATATGTTAGGAAACAGATTTTGTATACATGCCTACAGTTCTAGTAACCTTAATAATCGAATAGGTAAATGTACATGAAAAACGGAAATCCCTTATCAAATGGCAAAATTAAAACCTGAAATACGTCAAACGCATGGATATTAACTGACATATTCCTGACTTGGTAATGGCATTTCCTTATGTAGAAAATGATGGATTATCACTCTCTGGGTATATTTTAAACTACAACTACACATATCTTGTCCTCACATCCTTTTACAGCATTACGGAAGATGAATTTAAATACAAAATTATTTATATCCATATTTTACAACAGTTAAACCAATATACCGTCGGTTAAATTAAGAATATCAGTCATCAAATTTCAATCCAGTTACCAAAGTTGTCCATGAATTTGAATACAAAAACATTTGTAACCATATTTTAAAACAGTAAGTTCTTTACTACTGTTGATAGATATTTATTGGAAAAAATTAGGGTCAATTTAGGCTGTGCCACATATTAACATTAAAAAATGCATATTGAGGCTATAAGAAATAAACAAAAAATGTGTCTTTTTTATCCTTTCTATACTCATGTGACATGATACAACAAATCTGAGCACAAAAAAGACTCTTGCAATTAACTTTTCTTACAAACAGTATGGTTTGATACAAAGGATTTGCCTTTTTAGGGAAAAACTTGCATGCAATTTATTCTCAACAGGCTTATATTTAAACCACTTGCTATCCTACAGAAGAAAAGAAAGATATTATGTGAAATGGAACAGGTACAAAAGACATTGCAAAGTGCATTTGATACAAATTTAGTGAGGTCTTTATTATGGACATCAAATTTTATGTACCGAGCTCCCCACTATTGACTTCAACCAAACAAGGCGTTACACAAGGGTCATTTATACAACACATTTTGCACATTTTGTCTGAGATAATCTTCTTTTCTGTAGATTCAGAGTTCATAGATAAGTAAAATAAGTAGATAAAGGCATAGAAACACAAATATTGACACATGAAAACCTGTCAGATAGAAAGTCAGGATGCCATTTATGCATCAATATTGAAAAAGTTATAAAATGCCTATTTTGACCATAAAATGCCAAAATTTATCATTTTTGCAGAAATTCTATAAAATAAAAGTTGAAATCCTTTAGTTTCATGCTATTTGACAAATTGACACCATCAAATCATTTAGGGAAGTTGCCAAAGTACAGATTCTATATTTACAGATTTCACCTCTTAGGTCCGAGACCAAATTATTTCGTAGTGCATTTCTTTTAGAAGATAAATGAAAATAAAAAAAATCCCACCTGCGCTTTCTCAAAGAAACTTTTACAGTGTGTTGTACTACTTTTGGGACAAATTATATCAAAATTATAGAAAACTTCATCGTCTCTAACTCAAAATATGGACAATTTTATGTTTAGGGCGTCTTGAAATCTTTTGACAGCTTCCGAAGTGCTAATTTTAAACCTTTTTCAGCTGGACCAAATCACTACTTTCCTTTAAAATTCAGGACCCAAATTTTTTTACAGTGTAATTTCACCCCTCTCCTTGCAATTTGAGGCATTAAACATGGAGAAATAAATTTGGAAAGAGTATAAAATTAATGGCAAGTAACCCAAGGTCAACACTAGGGACTATATTTGTGAACAACGAAAATCAAGGGACAACAATGGTGGTCTCGGACCTTATAGGGTAGAAAGAGTTGACAAATCTTAAAAAAACTTGGTATGACCAAAGGTTAATGAAATATAACACTGCTTACAAAGTTTCATGACAATAGGATGTATATTATAGACACTAAATCAAGTTCTATACTCATCTTTGCGTGTAAAATTTTGACGTTAAAATTGAAATTTTTTTAACTATCAACATTTGGGGCTTTAAAAATGAAAATATTGCAAAAAAAAAAACCTTTTTAAATGCCTTAATATATAACTTATCATGTACTTAAAGCAATAGAGTACTCATTGGATTTATCAGACTTGGCATAATTATTCAAAAGTCAAATTTATATGAGCCTGCGCCTAAAAATTGAGGTTTTTCAATGAAGGGGGGCCTTACATGAAGATGTAATTTTTTCCAGCAATTTTAAATTTGTGAAGCGTTTTGGTTATAAATAATCCTTACATATGTATTGAACGTACTTTAAATGGAAAGAAAAGTTACAAATAACATATCATATTAGTTTAACAGGGTCTTAGGCCAAGTAAGACTGGAAAAAAATTAGGGTCCATTTAGGATGTGCCACATATTTACATTAAAAAATGCATATTGAGGCTATAAGAAATAAAAAAAAAATGTGTCTTTTTTATCCTTTCTATACTCATGTGACATGATACAACAAATCTGAGCACAAAAAAGACTCTTGCTATTAACTTTTCTTACAAACAGTATGGTTTGATAAAAAGGTTTTTGCCTTTTTAGGGAAAAACTTGCATGCAATTTATTCTCAACAGGCTTATATTTAAACCACTTGCTATCCTACAGAAGAAAAGAAAGATATTATGTGAAATGGAACAGGTACAATAGACATCGTAAAGTGCATTTGATACAAATTTAGTGAGGTCTTTATTATGGACATCAAATTTTATGTACCGAGCTCCCCACTATTGACTTAAACCAAACAAGGCGTTACACAAGGGTCATTTATACAACACATTTTACATTTACATTTTGTCTATATGTGTTACATTTTAGTGTTATGTCGTTGTTCTCCTCTTATATTTAATGCGTTTCCGTCGGTTTTAGTTTGTTATCCCGATTTTGTTTTTTGTCCATGGATTTATGAGTTTTGAACAGCGGTATACTACTGTTGCCTTTATTTTGCACATTTTGTCTGAGATAATCTTCTTTTCTGTAGATTCAGAGTTCATAGATAAGTAAAAGAAGTAGATAAAGGCATAGAAACACAAATATTGACACATGAAAACCTGTCAGATAGAAAGTCAGGATGCCATTTATGCATCAATATTGAAAAAGTTATAAAATGCCTATTTTGACCATAAAATGCCAAAATTATCATTTTTGCAGAAATTCTATAAAATAAAAGTTTAAATCCTTTAGTTTCATGCTATTTGACAAATTGACACTATCAAATCATTTAGGGAAGTTGCCAAAGTACAGATTCTATATTTACAGATTTCACCTCTTAGATCCGAGACCAAATTATTTCGTAGTGCATTTCTTTTAGAAGATAAATGAAAATAAAAAAAAATCCCACCTGCGCTTTCTCAAAGAAACTTTTACAGTGTGTTGTACTACTTTTGGGACAAATTATATCAAAATTATAGAAAACTTCATCGTCTCTTACTCAAAATATGGACAATTTTATGTTTAGGGCGTCTTGAAATCTTTTGACAGCTTCCAAAGTGCTAATTTTAAACCTTTTTCAGCTGGACCAAATCACTACTTTCCTTTAAAATTCAGGACCCAAATTTTTTTACAGTGTAATTTCACCCCTCTCCTTGCAATTTGAGGCATTAAACATGGAGAAATAAATTTGGAAAGAGTATAAAATTAATGGCAAGTAACCCAAGGTCAACACTAGGGACTATATTTGTGAACAACGAAAATCAAGGGACAACAATGGTGGTCTCGGACCTTATAGGGTAGAAAGAGTTGACAAATCTTAAAAAAAAACTTGGTATGACCAAAGGTTAATGAAATATAACACTGCTTACAAAGTTTCATGACAATAGGATGTATATTATAGACACTAAATCAAGTTCTATACTCATCTTTGCGTGTAAAATTTTGACGTTAAAATTGAAATTTTTTTAACTATCAACATTTGGGGCTTTAAAAATGAAAATATTGCAAAAAAAAACCTTTTTAAATGCCTTAATATATAACTTATCATGTACTTAAAGCAATAGAGTACTCATTGGATTTATCAGACTTGGCATAATTATTCAAAAGTCAAATTTATATGAGCCTGCGCCTAAAAATTGAGGTTTTTCAATGAAGGGGGGCCTTACATGAAGATGTAATTTTTTCCAGCAATTTTAAATTTGTGAAGCGTTTTGGTTATAAATAATCCTTACATATGTATTGAACGTACTTTAAATGGAAAGAAAAGTTACAAATAACATATCATATTAGTTTAACAGGGTCTTAGACCAAGTAAGACTGGAAAAAAATTAGGGTCCATTTAGGATGTGCCACATATTTACATTAAAAAATGCATATTGAGGCTATAAGAAATAAAAAAAAAATGTGTCTTTTTTTATCCTTTCTATACTCATGTGACATGATACAACAAATCTGAGCACAAAAAAGACTCTTGCTATTAACTTTTCTTACAAACAGTATGGTTTGATAAAAAGGTTTTTGCCTTTTTAGGGAAAAACTTGCATGCAATTTATTCTCAACAGGCTTATATTTAAACCACTTGCTATCCTACAGAAGAAAAAAAAGATATTATGTGAAATGGAACAGGTACAATAGACATCGTAAAGTGCATTTGATACAAATTTAGTGAGGTCTTTATTATGGACATCAAATTTTATGTACCGAGCTCCCCACTATTGACTTAAACCAAACAAGGCGTTACACAAGGGTCATTTATACAACACATTTTACATTTACATTTTGTCTATATGTGTTACATTTTAGTGTTATGTCGTTGTTCTCCTCTTATATTTAATGCGTTTCCGTCGGTTTTAGTTTGTTATCCCGATTTTGTTTTTTGTCCATGGATTTATGAGTTTTGAACAGCGGTATACTACTGTTGCCTTTATTTTGCACATTTTGTCTGAGATAATCTTCTTTTCTGTAGATTCAGAGTTCATAGATAAGTAAAAGAAGTAGATAAAGGCATAGAAACACAAATATTGACACATGAAAACCTGTCAGATAGAAAGTCAGGATGCCATTTATGCATCAATATTGAAAAAGTTATAAAATGCCTATTTTGACCATAAAATGCCAAAATTATCATTTTTGCAGAAATTCTATAAAATAAAAGTTTAAATCCTTTAGTTTCATGCTATTTGACAAATTGACACCATCAAATCATTTAGGGGGAAGTTGCCAAAGTACAGATTCTATATTTACAGATTTCACCTCTTAGATCCGAGACCAAATTATTTCGTAGTGCATTTCTTTTAGAAGATAAATGAAAATAAAAAAAAATCCCACCTGCGCTTTCTCAAAGAAACTTTTACAGTGTGTTGTACTACTTTTGGGACAAATTATATCAAAATTATAGAAAACTTCATCGTCTCTTACTCAAAATATGGACAATTTTATGTTTAGGGCGTCTTGAAATCTTTTGACAGCTTCCAAAGTGCTAATTTTAAACCTTTTTCAGCTGGACCAAATCACTACTTTCCTTTAAAATACAGGACCCAAATTTTTTTACAGTGTAATTTCACCCCTCTCCTTGCAATTTGAGGCATTAAACATGAAGAAATAAATTTGGAAAGGGTATAAAATTAATGGCAAGTAACCCAAGGTCAACACTAGGGACTATATTTGTGAACAACGAAAATCAAGGGACGACAATGTTGGTCTCGGACCTTATAGGGTAGAAAGAGTTGACAAATCTTAAAAAAACTTGGTATGACCAAAGGTTAATGAAATATAACACTGCTTACAAAGTTTCATGACAATAGGATGTATATTATAGACACTAAATCAAGTTCTATACTCATCTTTGCGTGTAAAATTTTGACGTTAAAATTGAATTTTTTTTAACTATCAACATTTGGGGCTTTAAAAATTAAAATATTGCAAAAAAAAAACCTTTTTGAATGCCTTAATATATAACTTATCATGTACTTAAAGCAATAGAGTACTCATTGGATTTATCAGACTTGGCATAATTATTCAAAAGTCAAATTTATATGAGCCTGCGCCTAAAAATTGAGGTTTTTTCAATGAAGGGGGGCCTTAAATGAAGATGTAATATTTTCCAGCAATTTTAAATTTGTGAAGCTTTTTGGTTATAAATAATCCTTACATATGTATTGAAAGTACTTTAAATGGAAAGAAAAGTTACAAATAACATATCATATTAGTTTAACAGGGTCTTAGGCCAAGTAAGACTGGAAAAAAATTAGGGTCCATTTAGGATGTGCCACATATTTACATTAAAAAATGCATATTGAGGCTATAAGAAATAAAAAAAAATGTGTCTTTTTTATCCTTTCTATACTCATGTGACATGATACAACAAATCTGAGCACAAAAAAGACTCTTGCAATTAACTTTTCTTACAAACAGTATGGTTTGATACAAAGGTTTTTGCCTTTTTAGGGAAAAACTTGCATGCAATTTATTCTCAACAGGCTTATATTTAAACCACTTGCTATCCTACAGAAGAAAAGAAAGATATTATGTGAAATGGAACAGGTACAATAGACATTGTAAAGTGCATTTGATACAAATTTAGTGAGGTCTTTATTATGTACATCAAATTTTATGTACCGAGCTCCCCACTATTGACTTAAACCAAACAAGGCGTTACACAAGGGTCATTTATACAACACATTTTGCACATTTTGTCTGAGATAATCTTCTTTTCTGTAGATTCAGAGTTCATAGATAGGTAAAAGAAGTAGATAAAGGCATAGAAACACAAATATTGACACATGAAAACCTGCAAGATAGAAAGTCAGGATGCCATTTATGCATCAATATTGAAAAAGTTATAAAATGCCTATTTTGACCATAAAATGCCAAAATTATCATTTTTGCAGAAATTCTATAAAATAAAAGTTTAAATCCTTTAGTTTCATGCTATTTGACAAATTGACACCATCAAATCATTTAGGGAAGTTGCCAAAGTACAGATTCTATATTTACAGATTTCACCTCTTAGGTCCGAGACCACAATTATTTCGTAGTGCATTTCTTTTAGAAGATAAATGAAAATAAAAAAAATCCCACCTGCGCTTTCTCAAAGAAACTTTTACAGTGTGTTGTACTACTTTTGGGACAAATTATATCAAAATTATAGAAAACTTCATGGTCTCTAACTCAAAATATGGACAATTTCATGTTTAGGGCGTCTTGAAATCTTTTGACAGCTTCCAAAGTGCTAATTTTAAACCTTTTTCAGCTGGACCAAATCACTACTTTCCTTTAAAATACAGGACCCAAATTTTTTTACAGTGTAATTTCACCCCTCTCCTTGCAATTTGAGGCATTAAACATGGAGAAATAAATTTGGAAAGGGTATAAAATTAATGGCAAGTAACCCAAGGTCAACACTAGGGACTATATTTGTGAACAACGAAAATCAAGGGACGACAATGGTGGTCTCGGACCTAATAGGGTAGAAAGAGTTGACAAATCTTAAAAAAACTTGGTATGACCAAAGGTTAATGAAATATAACACTGCTTACAAAGTTTCATGACAATAGGATGTATATTATAGACACTAAATTAAGTTCTATACTCATCTTTGCGTGTAAAATTTTGACGTTAAAATTGAAATTTTTTTAACTATCAACATTTGGGGCTTTAAAAATTTAAATATTGCAAAAAAAAACCTTTTTGAATGCCTTAATATATAACTTATCATGTACTTAAAGCAATAGAGTACTCATTGGATTTATCAGACTTGGCATAATTATTCAAAAGTCAAATTTAGATGAGCCTGCGCCGAAAAAATTGAGGTTTTTCAATGAAGGGGGGCCTTACATGAAGATGTAATATTTTCCAGCAATTTTAAATTTGTGAAGCTTTTTGGTTATAAATAATCCTTACATATGTATTGAAAGTACTTTAAATGGAAAGAAAAGTTACAAATAACATATCATATTAGTTTAACAGGGTCTTAGGCCAAGTAAGACTGGAAAAAAATTAGGGTCAATTTAGGCTGTGCCACATATTTAAATTAAAAAATGCATATTGAGGCTATAAGAAATAAAAAAAAAATGTGTCTTTTTTATCCTTTCTATACTCATGTGACATGATACAACAAATCTGAGCACAAAAAAGACTCTTGCAATTAACCTTTCTTACAAACAGTATGGTTTGATACAAAGGTTTTTGCCTTTTTAGGGAAAAACTTGCATGCAATTTATTCTCAACAGGCTTATATTTAAACCACTTGCTATCCTACAGAAGAAAAGAAAGAAATTATGTGAAATGGAACAGGTACAATAGACATTGTAAAGTGCATTTGATACAAATTTAGTGAGGTCTTTATTATGGACATCAAATTTTATGTACCGAATTCCCCACTATTGACTTCAACCAAACAAGGCGTTACACAAGGGTCATTTATACAACACATTTGCACATTTTGTCTGAGATAATCTTCTTTTCTGTAGATTCAGAGTTCAAAGATAAGTAAAAGAAGTAGATAAAGGCATAGAAACACAAATATTGATGTTCCAGACCGTATGAGTATTTGGACCGTACGCGTACGGTCTGGACCGTATGCGTACTATTTCAAAATACTCATACGGTCGGACCGTACGCGTACGGTCTGACTATTATTAAAAAGTTGGTCAAGTTTATTAGATACAAATGCATATAGCAGATCAACATAACTTAACTATCAAATTAATATAAAAAAGTTCAACTGTAATTGAAACTAAAACTTTATATTCTAACTTGTTTTTAATTCACGCTAATTAAATATGCTAATCTCTTGTATTAAGCATGTCGATCAGTAGTACATTTATTGTATTATGAACGCTGAAATTGAAGATATCGGAAGTAAACATAAAGTGGGAGTTCAATTGTTTTAAAATATTTAGCAACTATACCAAAAAAAAAAAACAAATGCAAAAGAACATGCATGAACTGCATACATGAATTTGCTAAAAATATTACGTTACTTGAATTGTGTCACCTTGGGCGAGAGTACCAAAATAGGATTCATATATACAATTAAACAAATACCTAATTTCAATTGTTCGTTTGTTCATTTTATCTATCTAATTGTAACAAATTATCAATAACAATTTGTAAAACTAAAAATAAAGATTGTTTCAATTTAACCCATATGATCAAATAACATGTATTGTCAGATCTTCCTGGACCGTACGCGTACGGTCCAAATACTCATATGGTCTGGAACAGGTTAATGAAATATAACACTGCTTACAAAGTTTCATGACAATAGGATGTATATTATAGACACTAAATCAAGTTCTATACTCATCTTTGCGTGTAAAATTTTGACGTTAAAATTGATTTTTTTTTAACTATCAACATTTGGGGCTTTAAAAATCAAAATATTGCAAAAAAAAAACCTTTTTAAATGCCTTAATATATAACTTATCATGTACTTAAAGCAATAGAGTACTCATTGGATTTATCAGACTTGGCATAATTATTCAAAAGTCAAATTTATTTGAAAACAACTGTCGTATTCCTGATTTTGGTATATAACTTTCAAACAAAAATGATGATTTGACTTGTGTCTTATCCATTTGTACTTGAACAAATAAAATATGTTTAAACTAAAGGGTTCAACAAAACACTTCATAAAATTAATATAATACACATTTGTGTAATTGTAAAAAAAATCTGCAATAAACTTTAAAAAAAAACAAACATAAAGAAATGCTAAATAATATAACCTAAACAAAAACCAATCAAATATAGATAAGAAAATATAGATAATAGGATATGTGCGATATCATGCAATAGTTATCAGCACAGGGTGGAATTATGTTACTTACAATCTTGTTAGCGCCGACATTCCTTGAAACGAGATGGCTTCAATCCTTGTAATATCATTGTTACCCAAATCCCTAAAAATTACAAAAATAAAGTTCATTTTTTGTCTGACATTATTTTGTAGAAATCATCAACAACTGGTCTGTTTGGAAACATATTTTGGTTATTGCATGTTAACATGACATAATAACAGTTCTAGTAATTTCAAAAAGTTAATTTTTTTTTTTACAAAAAATGCCGATCGTCGAGGAAAATACGAAACAGTCCCTAATCAAATGGCAATATCAAAAGTTAAAACACATCAAACGGATGGATAACAATTGTCATATTCCTAATATGGTACCGACATTTCCGTAGGTAGAAAATGGTAGATTATATTCAGTCCACTTTAAAAATAAGATATCTTATCCTCATATCCTTTTACAACATTACGGAAGACGAATTTGAATACACAATCATTTGTAAATGTACCTATAGGTTACAACAGCTAGGTCAATACAACTGTTGGCAGATTTTTATGATATAAGTCATCAGTTTTTTAGTACAGCTATCTTATTTGTCAATTAAGAGTCAATTCAATCCTTTGTGCTTAGATTATAATTTGCAAACCATTCATCGTTATTGAACAGTAATCTGGATTGTTTTAGAATGTGAGGTATAGTTCTATAGTAAACAAGTAACATAAACTGTCAATTAAAATTTAAAGTAGGGAAAGTATTCTATTGTATCATACACATGTGTCAGAACTATTGAGATGGTTTTAGTTTACCTGAACGTTTAATTATCTGTTACCCTAACACTAACCTATTGCAAAAACTAATCAGAATAATAACACTGAATTCTTATTTTATACTAAAACAAACTGTACCATTAACATGTGAACAAAAACTCTGAAATACTTGGTTTTCTTAAGTAGGCAGTATCAATGATAATGACATGTGTTTGGATACAATATCATTATCTGTGAATACACAATGAATATTTGTTATATTGGTTATTCTCATCGGATGTTGTCTAATGCTTAGTCCGTTGCTGTGTGTGTTACATTTGAATGTTGTGTCGTTGTTCTCCTCTTATATTTAATGCGTTTCCCTCAGTTTTAGTTTGTTACCCCGATTTTGTTTTTTGTCCATAGATTTATGACTTTTGAACAGCGGTATACTACTGTTGCCTTTATTTCAGACATACAAAAAGCCTTTCAAAGTGAAGGAGAACACTATGTCTGTTTAACATGTAGCATTCCCATGTTTATAGTATTATTAACCCTCGACACATTTAAATGTTTACACCTTAAACATCACCAAATACAAACTCACATTTGCATGTTATTAACATAACACAAGACACAACCAAATACACGTTATTAGTTTAACCATAAAACATCACCAAATGCAAAACTGACAATTTGCCAACTTATCTTGTAATTGGAAATGATCTTCTACTTGTTAAATAATAGACACAGAAGTTATGCCAAAATTTAGAACAACATCTGCAAATCAACTTCTCGAAACTGAAACACGAGAATTATGAAGCAAAATTGTAGCAAAGGAAATAGTTTTGCTTTTATAAACGCAAATGAAGATATTTTCAATCTGTTACATAACTACAATAAGTTAAAGTGTTGATAACAAATCTAATCAAAAGCCGCTCGATCAAATACTTGTGAAAAGGATTGCACAAAAGGAATACTTTGGTTGTTTAGGACATGAAATAATACAAAATCATCAGTCCTTGTTACTGTTCTGACCCTATAACACCATCAATACAAAAACCTTCGACACATTTAAATGTTTAACCCCAATTAATCACCATATACAAACTCATATGTGCATGTTATTAATTAAACACAAGACATAACCAAGCATAACTTGTCTGTACTCGTTATTAGTTTAACCCTTAAACTTCACCAAATTCTTAAAACCCATCTGGAAATGTTATTACTTCAACCCTAAGACATCACCAAATACAAACTCGTATGTGCAAGTTATTAGTTTATCACAAGAAATCACAAATTATAACCAAGAATAATGTGGGTTTGATGATAAATGTGCCATCCCTGATGAAGGAAACTATCTTGTCACCAAAAGATATAGGCAACCTCTATTAACAGAATTCCGATGATTTGACGTTATCGTATCTGAGCAATTACATACATGCTATTTTTTTTATTTCATAGATTTGTTATACCTTAAACTTAATACCAAATTAGATTAAAACACAACTGATTTATTTGAAGTAAACTTCTTTGTACCCTGGTTAACAGGGTAAATGAATAACATAAAAAAGGGACTAGTATTCGATTATTCTTTATTCTATCATACATTTACCGGGGTTCAAATTTCGAAAATCGATTAAAAATATAATTCAAGATAAACACAAAGTTTGAGATAAAATAAACACACTAGCATGTTACCGCTGTACAACAGTCATAAATCGATTAAGCGAAAACAAAATCATGGTTAAGAACTAAAACCGAGGGAAATATATCAACTGAAGGAGGAAATCAATGGAACACCAGAAACAATGAACTGCAACAAAACATAACCATAGAAACAGACTATTTGAAAACAACTGTCGTATTCCTGATTTTGGTATATGACTTTCAAACAAAAATGATGATTTGAACTGAGTTTTAAAGCAAGCAAAACCTGTGTATAATGCAATGCTACAACTACCACTGAGATGACAACACTTCGTGACAGGGACACAGTACAATAAACGCAAAAACTACTAAGGAGAGAAATACATGAATGAACAATATAATAGTAAATTACAACATGTAATCCGCAGAGCTACAATTAATAAATACTGATATCATTCGTTCCTCCTAATATCTCTGTTGGTGCGAAATTCTTACAAAGCCTTTTTTATTCGAGCATCAATGATACGTTTTTGTAGACGTAACGCGCGTCTGACGCAAATACAATATGTCAATCCTGAATCGACGGAAAACATAACATCCTACAGGAAAGAGAACTGCTGTGTCAACATTGCCTGGACCTCCAAGGTAAATTAAAAAAAGAGAAAAGTGTATTACATCCGACAATACTAAACACGGTTATATCAATCAACGAAAAGAATGAAAAAAGAACAAACTATTCCTGCTTTTGTACATTGTGAATAAACACAACTGACTCAAACACACCCAAACAAATATAAAATAAAGATATTTTGGTGATTGGTAAGCGTCTCTTGCATTCTCGTACAGTCATGTTAATTCAGATTCAGTCTTTATTTCACAATTGGGAATAACATACAATTGGTAAAAATATGGATATCTCGACTATTCTAGTACATGTATAAAAAGAATTAGGACTACAAACAGCATTTCATTCGTGAAAAGAGGAAAAGATAGTTCCTGTCAGTCAACCATTTTGTGATGGTGACCGTAAAATTAATGAATGTTGATATCTTTCTCTTTTGGAGCATAATGTTTGCAAAACCTTTGCCAGAATGTGCATTTAATGTTGATGAGTATTTGCTGTTTTGCTTTATAAACAGAGTATATTGTTGAATTTAAATAATTCGTCATATCCTTCATTTCTTAAAATACCATATGTTTACGTAAACGAAAGGGTTCAACATAAACTTTACATTTAATTAATATAATACGAATTTTGACAATTGTAATGCGATTGTTCCACAATTTCCAGAAAATTATATTTTTAAGTATCATTTTTTTGTCTAACCGTCATTTTGTAGAAATCACCAACAATTAGTAGGATTACAGATAGGTCTGTTAGGAAACAGATTTTGAATACATGCCATACCAACAGTTCTAGTAACCTTAATAATCGAATAGGTAAATTCACAAAAATACAGAACGTCGATGAAAAACGGATATCTCTTATCAAATGGCAAAATTAAAAGCTGAAATACGTCAAACGCATGCATATTAACTGACATATTCCTGACTTGGTAACGGCATTTCCTTATGTAGAAAATGATGGATTATTACTCTCTGTGTATATTTTAAACTACAACTTCAAATATCTTGTCCTCACATCCTTTTACAGCATTACGAAAGATGAATTTAAATACAAAAACATTTATAACCATATTTTACAACAGTTAAGCCAATATACAGTCGGTGAAATTAAGAATATCAGTCATCAAGTTTCAATCCAGTTACCAAAGTTGTCCATGAATTTGAATACAAAAACATTTAACCATATTTTAAAACAGTAAGTTCTTCACTACTGTTGACAGATATTTATAATATCAGCTGTCGTCAATAGATATAGGAAGATATGGTGTGAGTACCAATGAGACAACTCTCCATCAAATAACAATTTAAAAAAGTAAACCATTATAGGTCAATGTACGGCCTTCAACACGGAGCCTTTGCTCACATCGAACAACAAGCTATGAAGGGCCCAAAATTACTAGTGTAAAACCATTCAAACGGGAAAACCAACGGTCTAATCTATATATATAAAAACGAGAAACGAGAAACACGTATAAAATACATAAACAAACGACAACAACTGTACCTCAGATTCCTGACTTAGGACAGGTGCAAACATTTGCAATGTTTAGTACAGCTATCTTATTCGTTCCTGAAGAGTCCGTTTAATCATTTGTGCTTAAATTATAACATTCGCAAGATCCATCGTTATTGAACAGTAATCAGGATGTTCATAGGATGTGAGGTATACTCCCATAGTAAACAATTAACAATAACTGTCAATTCCGATTCAAAGTAGGGGAAGTATTGTTAATGTCATACACATGTGTCTGAAATATTGAGACGGTTTTCGTTTACCGTACCGTTTAATTATCACTTACGCTAATACCAACCCTTTATAAAAACTATAACACTAACACTAGTCTTAAACAAAAACATACTGTATCATAAACATGTGACCAGTAACTCTGAAATACAGGGTCTTCTTAAGTAGGCAGTGTCAATTATACGGACATGTGTTTTGATACAATATCATTGTCTATGTTTAGGTATGATGTATGCGTAACTGATCTATGTCAATATAAACATCAACAATGTTTGTTAGAAAACAGATTAAGAAAAAAAAACTGACAATTTGCCAACTTGTCTTGTTTTCATTTTAAGATTACCTTACAAATGATAAATTATAGACACATAAGTTGTGCCAAGATTCAGACCAAGATCCGCAAATCAACCTCCTCGAAACTAAAACATGAGGATAGGGAATCAAAAATGAAGCAAAGGAATTAGTTTTATATTTTAAAAACGCGAGTGAAGATACTTCTAATATATTAATTTAATAAAATAAGTTAGGTAGCTGATTACAAATCTAATCAAAAGCCGCTCGATCAAATACTTGTGAAAAGGATTGCACAAAAGGAATACTTTTGTTGTTTAATATAACAGGCACTTACTGTTGTGTCTGTAAATGAATACACGACACATATTTGAAGCATATGAAATTCTTCCAATGTGACGACGTACATTATGTGTGTGAAACATGTAGCATTCTTAAGATATGTTGTATGATTAACTATGTTTCAGTGGTCAGTATGGACACTATTTTATACACTTTCTTTGAACTGACATCAATCATTTATACTATTTGTCACTGTTCATCAAATGTGAAATCAGTAATTCTAACATGTAAAACTAATAGAGAATGTAGGATACATATAACGTCCCCGCTTGAATATCTTTTTATCAAAGGAGTTGAAGAACGGATACTTATTTTTGGTCGTAAGCAGCCATGTACGGACGGACCAGGATAACCGTGAATTCTTTCTCTGCAACGATGGGGGATAAAACAAAGTACTGGGCTATATGATCCCGTACCACCACCCCCTTCAAGCAAAGAAAAAAGAAAACGGTTTTGTTGGGAGATCATCAACATAGCCTGTTCAACATCTGACATTTATCGTGTTACTTTCGAAAAAAAACAGATGCAAATCAATTTTATAGGGCAGCTTCCGACTACACATTGACAATTGTCTCTTGTCCCCCATTTCGACATCACCAAATTTAAGAATTATCGGTACATATAAAACATTTTACTGTTCCGAAGTACTATTTTGAATATCCCAGTGCAGAAAAAATTAAAGGACTATTACCATTGGTTAATATTAATGTACTTGAAATGTATCTTTATTCGTTTCAAAGTGAACGAAAATATTTCAACATAAAGTAAAGTAATTATTTATATATATTTCATTTCTAAGTTGTTTTTATTTATTTCTTTGCTTGTATAAGCTTGTATTTTGTATGAAGTTACCTCTTGTTTCACATTTTAATGCGACGGAGAGTTTTTAAAAAAGTTATCATAATACAATCAGACATGGCTTATGATTTATCCTTTAGGACATGAAATTATACAAAATCATTAGTCCGTGTTACTGTTCTGACCCTATAACACCATCAATATGAAAACACTCGACACATTTAAATGTTAAACTCTAATACATCATCAAATACAAACTCATATTTGCATGTTTTTAATTTAATACAAGACATTTCCAAATACAACTCATCTGTACACGTTATTAGTTTAATTCTAAGACTTCACCAAATACAAAACCATCTGTACACGTTATTAGTTTAATTCTAAGACTTCACCAAATACAAAACCATCTGTAAATGTTATTACTTCATCCATAAGACATCACCAAATACAAACTAATCTTTACAAGATTTAAGTTTCCACATACAACACATAAGAATATGGGCTTGTTGATAAATATGTCATCCCTGATCAAGTTAACTATCTTGTCATCAAATGATACAGGCAACCTCAAACAGAATTTCGATGATTTGAAGTTATCTTATCTGAGCAATTACATACATTCAAGTTTTTACTTTTATTTCATATATTTGTTATACATTAAACTTAATACCAAATTAACACAAAACTGTGTCGAAGTAAATTTCTCTACACACTGGTTAACAAGTAATTAAATGACATGAATACAAGGATCAGTATCGATTATTCTTTATTCTATCAGACATTTACCAGATTCAAATTTCGTAAATCGTTTAAGAATACAATTCAAGATATTGTTTGAATACAACTGTCAAATTCTTGATTTGGTACAGGACATGATAAGTTAAAAAAAAACCAAAACACTCAGGAGAGAAATACATAAATGAGAAATATAACAGTACATTACAACAAACCGCAGAACAACAATTAATGAAAAGTGATATAATTCGTTCTTTTTTTACTCTTTTTGAGACAGAATTTTTGCAAAGCGTTTATGATATAGACTGGATTTTCATGTCTGATTAACCATGTGTCAGTGGTCAGTAAGGACACTATTTTGACATTTCTTCTGTAAATTGACAGCAATCAAGCATACCATATTTCACTGGAGATCGAATGTTAAAGAAGTAATTTAAACATTAGTTTAAAAAAAAATAAGCAAAAGAGAATTTCGGAGCCCAAAGTTGAGGTGAATCTAACAAATACATGTTAAAAAATGGAGAATGTGAGACACATATACTGCCCCCGCTTGCATATTACCTTATCAAGGAATTTTAAGAACGAATAATAATTTTGGGACGTACGTCGCTTTATACAGACGGACCATGGTAACCCTGAATTATCCCTCTGCTACAATGGGGATGAAACAAATGACTGGGTAATACGACCCCCTTTTCCATATAAAAAAAAAACGGGTATGTTGGGATCTCAGCAACATAACCTGACATTTGTCGAATTACTCTTGCAAATCACAGTCATTTATCCATTTATAAGGGCAGCTTCCGACTACGCATTGATAAATGTTTCTTGTCTACCCTAACGGCATCACCAAATTCAAGAATTATTGGTACATGTTAATCATGTAACCGTTAGACATCAATATATACAAAAACCACATTGGATTCTAAGAACTAAGCATGCTCATGTTCTATCATTTAGGACATGAGCAAATACAAAATCAACATTCATGTTTTTATAGTTACTAATCCTAAGACATAAAAAAAATAAAATACCAACGGTCAAGGTAAATGTTCCGACCCTATGACACCATCAAT
Source organism: Mytilus edulis (assembly GCF_963676685.1). Lineage (NCBI taxonomy): Eukaryota > Metazoa > Mollusca > Bivalvia > Mytilida > Mytilidae > Mytilus > Mytilus edulis. The sequence continues at coordinate 32,312,831 of NC_092356.1, forward strand.
ACAAATTCATCGGCACATTTGAATTTAAAATCATAAGATATCACCAAATACATATGATATACAAACTTAACTGTATCGTATTGGCTTGACACTATACACCACGAACTAGAAAATGTTATGTATGTGACCCTAAGACATCAACAAATACAAAACCATGTTATACGTTCAACCCTAAGATATCACCACATAAACACAATCAATAAATGTTATTTTTTCTTACCCAGTGAAACAACCAAATACAAAAACCACAGTACATGTTAATTTACCGACCTTATGAAATCACCATATACAAAATTATCTGTACACGCTAATAGTTAAACTTTAAGATATCACCAAATACAAAACCGTTTGTATATGTTCATTTTCCAACGCTAGACATGTTGCATGTCATTTTCAAAACCATACTGCAAATACATTTGAATTTCTAACCCTATGTCACCACAAAATACATAACCATTGGTACATGTTAATATTTTGACACTAGTTTCGACATCATCGATAAATATCCATCGGTGAATTTGAAATTTAACCCTTAAACATCACAAAGTACAATACCATCGGTAAATGTTAATTTCCTGACCCTATGCCATCATCGATACAAAACCATCGGTATATTGGAATTTTCTAACACTAAGACATAAACAAGTACAAACTCATCCAAACATCTTCCGACCCTATGACATCATCGATACAAAACACATTTTATTCATTGAACAGGTTGCGTAACTTTTTTCTTTGTTCAGATTCTTCATGAGCACCGAAAAAGTATTGTATATTTTGTTTTAGTTATATAAACATTTGAAATACTCACAAACGTGTTGTTGAATTAGGAACATTAGATGGTATTGTCGTTAGACCTCTTTCATAACAATTAACAGTCGTGTTCCAGCAGGAACACGAGGAAGGACACCCATTGACAGTGACTCCAAACACAGTGCAAGTAATTATAAAAATTATAAGGTGCATTGTCTCCATTTTACGCCTGAAAAAAAAATGCATTAAAGTGTAAAATTATTTCTGATAAATAATATATAACTGCTTCATATTGTAAAAAATGATAAAACATAATTATTGCATTCGAGATCATATACATAATAATAATGAAAAAAAATATATATTTCATTATATGATAAAAGACCGTAACTTATATCAGTAAGGTAATTTCGTTATAATTTTGCCAATACAATCATTAATTTCGTCTTAATAAGACAAAATATTGTAAAACATTAAATTAAGCACAATGTATTTTAAAGCCGACTAAAATATGATCAGAAATTTAAACTCTAAAAAATATAAGATGAATAATAAATGATAAAACTATTTTCCAAGTGCATTTGGGAACAAATTAAGAAATGTTTACATCGATTGTGATACTATCTCCATTGACAATCTGAGATCATAATTTCCACTTAAGAGTTTCCTTTGGTATACATCGCCTCTCTTTTAATAAAATGTGTTCTTATGGGAAAATGTTCTGTCTTCCCCCTCATCAAACCTCGTTTTGTTAGTTTCTTTATTGAATTAATATCAGTTACTTATAACAGTGATTAGAATGGTTCACATCAGTCAATTTATGTCTGATTAATAAACAAGTATTTGGAATTGTTCGCCTTAGTAAATTCATGTTCGAATCTGATACAAGTTATTAAAATGTTCACCTCAGTCCGTTAATGAAATTGAGAATGGAACTGGGAATGTGTCAAAGAGACAACAACTCGACCATAGAACAGATAAGAGCAGAAGGCCAACAATAGGTCTTCAAAGTATGTCTGATTCGTATAGCCGTTACTATAATTGTTCACCTCAGTCAATTTATGTCAGATTCTGATACAGTTGTTTAGATTTGTTCACCTCAGTGAATGCAAGTCTGAGTCTTATACAACTGACTAGAATTGTTCACCTAAATTAATCCATTTATATAAGAAAATGTGGTATGAATGCCATTAGAAACAACTATCCATACAGGTCAAAATTTATCAAAGTTAACCCTTATAGATCATGGCGGTCTTCAACACGATGGATTTGCTCATATAGAACATCAAACTATGAAGGACGTCAAAAATTACTAGCGTAAAAACATTAAAACGGGAAAACAAACAGTCTGATCTATATAAAAACGAGAAACGAGATACACTTGTGAATCACACAAAAATACAACCAACGAACACCATACTCCTGACCCAGGACAGACAACTGCAGCGAGTCCAAACGTTTAAATAGGGACCAACACTCACACATATCTAAAACAATAGTTTAACATATCTGATTCATATACCAGTGATTATATTTGTTCACCTCAGTAAATTCATGTCAGATACTTATAAAAGTGATTATAATTATTCACCTCACTTAATTCCTAACACACGTTAATCGACCAGCATTTAACTAGCACATTGAAGAGTATTTGGGTACACGTCAATGTAACAACAACCCAATGACACCATTATCCAAAACAAAACCTTTTGTGGTTCTTTACATTCTTTTCAACGAGTACTATAGAAAACAGCAGGAAAGAAACAGAAAGACACAATTAAGGATACAATTTTAACATCGAAATTTCAAAGTGACATAAAATACACCACTGTTCTTTAGGTATAACCTATTTATTTGTTACTGTTTCCCCTTCTTTACTGTCATTCTCTTAAAGAATACATGATGTTAGGTTCTGATTGGTTAAAAGTTATTATCTATTAAGGTTTTGTACCACTGATTCCGTGAAGATTTTGTTCTCTTTAATTGTATTTCATATTCATAGACTTAACAATGAGTTATATTGCAGAGATATTCAAAATCTCTAATGACAAGGAATTATGTTTGGAGTATAGAAAATTGAAGAACAACAATGGATAAGTGCAAAGATTGCAGTCATTATTGAGCAAAAAAGTATAATTACAAAAAATACCAAACTACGAGGAAAATTCAAAACATAAAGTCCATTATTAAACGTCAAAATCAAAGGCTTAAACACACCAAACCAATGAATAACAAATGCCATACTCCTAACTAGGTAGAGGCAAATTTCTGTGTAGAACAGGGTGAAATAAACCTGGTTTTATAGCTAGCTAAAACTTTCATTAAACAAAGAGGGATAACAAAGTGGTCCGTTTTTTTAACAATACAAGAACTTTAAACGACCGCTTAGTTGATTTGGAGAAGAACTTGGTTTACACACAGTCTGATAGGTTCCGTACTTTTGTGATTTTACTTTGTATGACAGTCTAATGAAATTCCATTATATTGACAACGATTTGTGAACAAAACAAACAGACATAATAGGTGAAAATGTCAAAAATACGGGTACAGCAGTTAACATTGTGTTATAATCTGAATCCTTCTAAAAACAAACAAAAATGTGATAAAGAAGCACAAAATAGCATACAGACAAAGAACATAAGCAAAAAATACAGATTTCAAAAATTTATCACAGCACAATAACACAATGATTGGATGTATAAGTACAGAGCCACGTCTTATGTATTGAAGAAACACAAAAAGGCATGTTCCTAGTTGCTATTGACGGAATATATATACATATAGATTTCAACTAGCCGTGGTCCTATTCCTTTGAATATTTTTGAAACACCTTAACATGAATTTGTTTTAACTTTTGAATTTTTCGAAAAACTAAGGCATTTTTTGTCCAATGAATAGATTACCTTAGCCGTATTTGGCACAAATTTTGCTCTATGCTCTTCAACTTTGTATTGTTTGGCTTTACAACTATTTTGATATGAGCGTCACTGATGAGTCTTATGTAGACGAAACGCACGTCTGGCGTACTTAATTATAATCCTGGTACTTTTGATAACTAATATGATATATTGTACGAAATTAAATAACAACAGACCCATGGCTGTGATACTATCTTATACAAATATCATAGCATGAAATGACCAGAAGTAAATCCAGTTATCACTTTGATCTTTATTTTTACGATGAACAATCAGTGGCATTTTTAAATGTGGTGTATAGTAAATGTTGTAGATGGTATACTAGAAATTGGTGTATGGTGAATAATGTGTTAAATAGAATAAAAATATAAGTATGTTCGATCCATGCATTGTGACAATCATTTTTGGGAGTATACACATGTGTGTTTGGTATATTTGTACTAAATTTATATATTCATGTTTTTATTGCATTTCAAGAACTCTGTTGCTCATGAACAAGAGATATTAAACAAAATCCTAATTAGATCATGTATGTATGGTCAGTTCATCTTATGTCTATAAAAAATAACCATGCATGTTACAGATAAAAAACACTTTTACACATTGCACTCGAAAAACTTGTCTCAAAATCCGACTAATTTTAACACTTTTTCTAGGAATATTTCTTTCGTATGACACATATGATTCTGAAAAACAATAGATTGAAAGTACTTGTCAATACTCTTGTTTAGTTTCGTAGGGAAGAAATATGATAAAATCCTAATATCAACAGTGACGCTTTTCTGTTTATTATCAAGTTCAAACGCCTCTTCTCCTAATATAGAAAAATGTTTCCACTCATTTATACTTTATCTGTTAGTCTCTTGATTCGATCTATATCGGATGCTGATAGTAGTGATACAAATCATTCGCTAGTTTATATAATGAAACATAAATTTCAAAAGGCAATGTAAATTATTATTTGAATAAGGTTATAGATGAATCAAGAAAATGTTAGTATTTGTCTGTTTGTAATTGTAAAAGATTATTGAATAAGTTAAATATATTTGAACAGTCTTTTAAGGAGGTTTCAAACACCTTGATTTAAATTAATTTCGCAACATTAATCTTCATGAATTTTCACAATATATTTACTGTCGTCACTCTTTAACAAACATATACAAAAAACTTTAAAAAAAAACAATTTATCGAAAATAAACCATTGGACATATATAGCAGTTAGACAAATACTATTTTTAATCATTGATAGATATAGGAAAATGTGGTATGAGTGCCAATGAGACAACTCTCCATCCAAATAACAATTTATAAAAGTAAACCATTATAGGTCAAGATACGGCCTTCAACACGGAGCCTTGGCTCACGCCGACCAGCAAGCTATAAAAGGCTCCAACAATTTGTAATGTAAAACTATCCAAAAGGGAAAACAAACAGTCTAATATATGTAAAAACGAGAAATAGCTATATATAATCTTAACAATAGTATGTGGTTGAACAGTTCAGCTGCATTTTACAGAATTCTATCCTATAGTGTTATGTGCCATCTTAAATGCTAAAAGCAATATGTTTACCCTTCAGAAGTATAAGAGATCATCCCTGCTTTTTAGCCCTGTAATGTTGCTCAGTCCACTACATTAATGTATTCATCAGAGTCATTCCAACTATTTTTGTTTTGCAATATAACACTAAAGATGAGCACCAAAGAGGAGGATTTGGTAAACAATTGATAGCTAATCATATATATGCCGGAAAGCTTAACAATACATTTTAAAAAGGCCCTGACATTAAAAATGTGAATCATTTCAAAAGAGAAAAAAATAACGAACTAATTCACTACAAAACAGTTTAAGAAAAAACAATATATCAGACATGACCAACGAGAACCATTGAACTATAAGCTCCTAACTTGGACAGACACATTAAGAAAGTGGCCTTGTTTAATTGTTTGAAGGCACCAACCCTCCCCTAACCAGTGATAATGGTTTAACTGTTCACCATAAGAACAAACTATAAAACCCAGTTGAAAAGGAATTAACTCATCAAATCGATACAAAGCAGAAAACCTCTAAAAAAAACAAAGCTCTTTTATTTGTCATGTTTGTTTCCCTTTAAATTGATTTATTGGTGAAATATTAGGGAATTCCTGCAACTTCAAATGTAGTAAGAATAGACATAACAATACTATCATCCAGGTCACAATATTAAGGTGACATCCCTTCCTAACTACAAAATTTGAACAATACATTTAGGTATACAAAGCTAGTGCTAGTGCATTTGATTGTCTCTAGATTTAATTTAAAGTGAGTTTAACACCCAATGATATATAATAAAGCCATATAGTATTTTTGACGATTAAATCTCAAAAAATATTGTGTCTGGTCCCCGTACTATAAAATCATGAGATAATAATCCACTAGTATGTAACAATAATGACCAAAAACATATTTGATTCGTTTCATCCTTTTCAATGAATATTGTATAATGTAACAGAAAGATTATATCTATTTGCATAATTATTATGTGTTAGGAGTCAACGTCCAACATAACTCGAAGCTTCGAAGTATGTACTGTTAAAGTTTAAGACTTCTGTGGCTGGTATTTGATTTAATAAAAATTTCAAATGAAAATAAGTTCAATTGGTTTGGTTAACCAACCCTGGCTGCATGATAAGAACAACCCACTAGGTGCAAACGAAACAGGAACAACAATCCAGAAAGCTGACTAAAATATGATCAGATATCTAGATTTTAATAAATGAAAAACATTAGATAAATAATAATTGATAAAACTATTTTCCAAGTGCATAGGGAAACAAATCAAGAAATGTTTACATCAATTGTGATGCGATCTTCATTGTCAATCAGAGATCTTTATATCCACTTAAGAGTTTCCTTTGGTAGATAACCCCTCTCCTTTAAGGAAATGTGTATTTATAGGAAAATCTTCTGTCTTCCCTCTCATTTAAGCTAATTTTGTTTGGTTTCCTTATTGAATTAATATCAGTTACGTATACCAGTGATAAGAATTGATCACCTCAGGGAATTCATATATGATTCTTAGTTATACCAGTGATCAGTATTGTTCAGCTCAATAATTCATGTTTGAATCTTAAATAAGTGATTAAAATTGTTCACCTCGATTAATTCAGTGATATAAGAAAACAAAGTATGAATGCTAATGAAACAACTCTCCTTCCAGGTCAAAATTTATCAAAGTTAACCCGTATAGATCATTACAGTCTTCAACTAGAACCATTGGCTCACATAGAACAGCAAGCTATAACTGACGCCAAAAATTACTAGCGAAAAACATTCAAACGGGAACACCAACGGTCTAATCTATATAAAAAACGAGAAATAAGAAACACTTGTGAATCACATAAAAGACCGACTACCATCGAACACAATACTCCTGACCCAGGACAGATTCAGGTCCAAACGTTAACATTGGGACCAACACTCACCCCTATCTGAAACAATAGTTTAACATGTCTGATTCTTATTCCAGTGATAATAATTGTTCACCTCAGTCAATATATGTCTGATTCTTATACCAGTGGTTAGAATTGTTCACATCAGTCAATTCGTGTCTGATTCTTATACACGAAGCATTGGCTCACATAGAACGGCAAGGAATGAAGAACGCCAAAAATGACTAACGTAAAACTATTCAAAAGGGAAAATCAACAGTCTAAGCTATATAAAATCGAGAAACAAGAAACACTTTTGAAAAACTTCCGAACACAATACTCCTAATCCAAGACAGACGCAAACAACTGCAGCGGGTCCATACATTTAAATAGGGACCAACACTCATCCCTATCTTTAACAATAGTTTAAAAGAGGGACGAAAGATACAAGAGGGACAGTCAAACTCATAGATGTCTGATTCTTATACCAGTGAGTTTAATTATTCACGTCAGTGAATTGATGTCTGATTCTAATACCAGTGATTTTAATTGTTCACCTCAGTGAATTCATGTCTGATTCTTATACCAGTGATTATAATTGTTCACCTCAGTCAATGCATGTCTGATTCTTATACCAGAGATTATAATTGTTCACATCAATGGTTCATTTCTGATTCTTAAACTAGTAATAAGAATTGTTCACCTCAGTCAATTCATGTCTGATTCTTATACCAGAGATAATGATTGTTCACATCAATGGTTCATTTCTGATTCTTTAACTAGTAATAAGAATTGTTCACCTCAGTCAATTCATGTCTGATTCTTATACCAATGATTAGAAATGTTCCCCTCAGTCAATTCATGTCTGATTCTTATACAAGTGATTAGAATTGTTCACCTCAAGGGATGTATGGCTGATTCTTGTACAAGTGATTATGATTGTTTACCTCAGTTAATTCCTAATATACTTTGATCGACCAGCATGTAACAAGCACATTGGAAATAATTTTTCAAGGAGTATTTGGGTACACGTCAATGAAACAACAACCCAATATTTTCCAAAACAAAGACTTTTGTGGTTCTTTATATCCTTTCCAACGAGTGGTATATAATGCAACAGAAAAACACTAAAGGCGAAATTTCAAAATGACATTAAATACACCATCATTTTTTTTTATATAGCCTATTGTATTGTTTCTCCTACTTTACTGACATTCACTTAACGAATATTTGATGTAAGGTACATTTGTACTGCTTTCATGCATTTTGGGCTGAAGTTTACGAATTCTCTTGTTGCCACTTTGTTGAATAAAAATTTGACATGAAACTAAAGTTTGAAAAATTGATGAATTAGTTTGATAAACCAACTGTATCTTCGTGATAAGATGAACCTCTTGGGTGCACATGGAAGAAAAACAAAATAGAACAAGCTGACTTTCATAGGATCAGATATTTGAATGTTAATGAATGAAACACAATAGATTAAAAATAACTGATAAAACATCTTTTCAAGTACATAGGGAAGAAAAACTAGACATTTTTATATCAACTGTGAAGCTATTTCTGTTTTTTATAAGATCACTCACTTTACACTTATGAGTAAAATTCACTATCTCCCCACTCTTTAATTCTAAATGTGGTAGTTTCTTTACCTATTCGATATCATATGTTTATACCAAGGTTTAATAATCGTCTACCTCTATCAATGTACATTATGTCTGATTCTTACACCAGTGATAAATAAATGTTCACATCAGTCAATTCATTTCAATTAATTATATAAATCAAAACAAAGAAACAAATTGCTTGTTAAGATTGATCATTATGACATAAAACAAAACTTCAAGTAATAACGGTTGTTATGATTAGGATCACCACTTATGTTTTAATCCACAACCTTTGTATAATAATACAATGCTTGTACCTAGTCAAAATTATGACAACTGCTGTCTTAAGTTTGATGTGTTTGAGCTTTTCATTTTGCCATTTGTTTAAGGACTTCGTTTTGAGATTTCATTGGAGTTCCGTTTTTTTGTTTTGATTAGGATCACCACTTATGTTTAATCCACAACCATTGTATAATAATGAAATGTTTGTACCTAGTCAAAATTATGACAACTGCTGTCTTTAGTTTGATGTGTTTCAGCTTTTCATTTTGCCATTTGTTTAAGGACTTCGTTTATAGATTTCCTTGGAGTTCCGTTTGTTTGGTTTTTTTTACTTTATAGAACTTGCATTTTAAAGGATAAGGATTGTTCTCTGTGCACAAAAATCAAATGATTAGATAAGCATAATTTGACTGGTTTTATAATTTCTTAGAAATATTACAAATACTTGTTATTTTAGAATAAAAAGGGTCAGTGTTATTGGAACATACAACGCATCAATAACCTGTCAATTGAACCATTACACATAATGAGATGAATTTTTATTTTCGAAAAGCAAAACAAAATTGCATATGATAGTCTCAAATTTCTATAAGATATTGATTATCAACATTTATAGTCATTACGGGGTATACAAAATCCAAACGATGCACGTCTTTGACCGACAGTTTCAACGCAGTTCACAATACATACAGGACAACTGCATACAGTGTATACTTATGGGACAATTATAAAAAAACAATATTAAATTTTTATATTGAAATATAAAATAAGTCTTTTGAATTTTCCTTCCATATATAGATTTGGAATTTTACGATATACTTGATTATAATCAACATTAAAACCACTGTCTTCATAATCTTTATAATAACTGAAATCACAAGGAATTTTCGGATACGCCTTTGAAAAAAAACTAAAATAAATTAAAACAATTTGAAAAAAATGAGTAAAAAAGCATTTATAGCATTCTCTATATAGTTATTACATTTAAAGCTGAATAGTCATATATGAATACTGATTAAAAAAATAATAACTTACAATTGTGTCTGTAACGAATTAAACAGAAACTTAAGTTACTTATTCAGAGTATTTGCCAACAATAGTGTTCTAGGAAGTAAATATTTGTTTCACAAATCTTCTTATATATGAATATGGATATTTCCTCAAATACTTTCGCTTCTATTTTTATTTTTACTTGTTTTACTTTATTTCACTCCATCAAAGGACAACTATATAAAAATGAAGGGAAAGTCCATTGAAAAAGGGGGGCGGCGTTTTCATCAATAAAATTAGATTAACACGCCATGCGCTTAATTTTCGTGATGCTGATAAAGCCCATAAACACTTATTGTCTTTCGGTAGTATCGACCTGAGTATAACAAATGCTTCAAATTATAACAAAAATGATATCAGAAATAGGACAAACTTGAATCCATATCACGTGTAAAGTCGTTTCAATTAACATATAATATTTCTGCAGTATTGGAAAAGAAAACTGTCTCTATCTAAAAGATAAGTTTCTAATTAACGGACGCAATCACCATGCCAGCATACAGACTAGTCTATTTATGGGTATATATATTTCGTTTGCTTCATGAAAATTAAAAAAAATTACCTTTCCCCCTTTTAATCTAAATGACACGCCTAAGGTTCCACACCATGATGTTTGTACTTAAAACTGCCTAAACACATAACCTTTTCGACTGTCATGATTGTTTATCACATTGAAAAATTCAATGACAGCAAATGGTCTACTTTATATCGGCCTTATAAGGGAACAATATCAAAGCATTTCGTCATGTTCGTAGTGGCGATTTACTCAGTTCATATATAAACTCAAAGAAACAGCTTCATACTATTATATATTGTTTAATAATTAAATAACTTAAATGTCCTACATTGAAGATGTTTCACACTTGACTGCACAAGTAGGAATAACACAATGGCTCGTTATTGAACAATATAATAACTGTAAAGGATCTCTATGTTATATCGGATAATAACTTGAATGTCCTACATTGAAGATGTTTCTCACTTGACTGCACAAGGAGGAATAACACGATGGCTCGTTATTGAACAATATAATAACTGTAAACGATCTCTATGTTGTATCGGATAATAACTTGAATGTCCTACATTGAAGATGTTTCACACTTGACTGCACAAGGAGGAATAACACGATGGCTCGTTATTGAACAATATAATAACTGTAAACGATCTCTATTTGCTTCGGATAATATCTCGGAGTACACAGTCTTGTGTTTTTATTCGGTTTACATATAGACGAACGTGACTTAACAATATTGGGCAATATACAGTTTGTACTTGTATATCAGTTACTGTTATAATACATGAACTAGATATTTATTACGTTTTTGGTTCTGTTTGGTTAAAAAATTACAAATCAGGTTTTAATCACAGTTTTTGTGAAGATTTTTCTCATTATTTGTATTTCATATTATGTTTTAGTGCAGATATAGTCACCATCTTTAATGACAGGGAATTATGTTTGGAGTATATGAAATTTACCATGGATAAGTTCACAGATTGCAATCATCACTGAGCAAAAACTAAAATCACAAAAATACCGAACTCCTCAGACAATTCAAAACAGAAAGTCCTATATGAAATGTCAAAATCAAAAGCTTATACACAAAACAAACAGATATGATGGGTGAAAATGTCAAAAATAGCAGTCAACATTGTGTTATAATCTTAAGCACTATTAAACATGTTAAAAGAAGCAAATATGTAATAAAGAAGCACAAACAGGCATGTAGAGAAAGAACATTAGCAAACATTAAAGACAAGACTACATAAATTTACCATAGCACAATAATACAATGATGGGATGTATAAGTACAGAGCCACGTCATATGTATCGAAGAAACACAAAAAGGCATGTTCTTAGAAACCTTTTACGTAATATGTATACATATAGATTTTAACTAGCTGTGGTCCTATTCATTTGAATACTTTCCCAAACACCTTAACGTATATGTTATATTGAACGAATTTAAATAACAACATACCCATAGCTGTGATACTGTCCAATGCAAATATTGAAGAAAAGAATGATCAGAAGTAAATCAAGTTATTACATTGATCTTTATTCTTATGATGAACTTTAGATGGCATTTTAAAAAAATGGTGTATAGTAAATGTAGAAGATGGTATAATTGGTGTATGGTGACTAATGACTTAAGTAAATAAAATCATAATGTACAAGATGTATATTCGCTCCATGCGTTTTGACATTCATGGGGTATAAACCTGTGTGTCTGGTACATTTGTACTATCTTTATATATATTCATGATTTGTGCATTTCAAAAACTCTGTTGTTGATCATGAACAAAAGATGGTCAAAATTATTTCTGAATTAAATCATGCATAGCAATCAATTTTCTTATTTGTATGTTATAATAACCACGCATTTTACAGATACAAGGGTTAAAGACTTTTACACATAGTAAACGAAAAACTTGTCTCAAAAGCCGACTAATTTTATCACTTTTCTATGAATAGTTTTTCCCGTGTGAAAATCAATAGATTGAAAGTACATGATAATACTCTTGTTAAGTTTCAGAGGGAAGAGATTTGATGAAATATTTAACATCAACAGTGACGCTATATCCGTTTATAATCAAATGTCAAACGCCTCTCATTTAACATAGAAAATGTTTCCACTTATTCATACTTTATCTGTTTGTCTCTTTACTCAATCTATATCGGATGTTTAAAGTGGTGATAAAACTCATTTGCTAGGTCAAATAATGAACTATTAAGCAAATTAAGAAAGGCAATGTAAATTCTTATTTGAATAAGGTTATAAATGAATATAGAAAATATTAGAATTCAACTGTTTGTAATCATGAAACATTATTGAATATGTTGAATATATATGAATAGTCTTTTGAAGAGGTACCAAACACCTTGACTAAAATTAATTTGGCAACGTTGGTAACGTTCATTGAATAAACTCATCATAGATACCAGGACTAAATGTTGTACATACGCCAGACGCACGTTTCGTCTACAAAAGACTCATCAGTGACGCTCGAATCCAAAAAAGTTAAAAAGGCCAAATAAAGTACGAAGTTGAAGAGCATTGAGGACCAAAATTCTTAAACGTTTTGCTAAATCCAGCTAAGGTAATCTGTTCCTGAGGTAGAAAAGCCTTAGTATTTCAAAAATTTAAAATTTTGTAAACAGTTAAATTATAAATGTATAATTCATGTCAGCACAAAAGTGTTGACTACTGGGCTGGTGATACCCTCGGGGAAATAAATCTCCACCAGCATTAAACTTTGACTCTGTGACAAAAATACTCAAATTTAAAAAAAAAATTAACTTCACAATTTATCGGTTAATTATTTGGATATGTAGCAGTTAAGGGCATATCCAACAGGTTCAGGGGAGGTAATAACAAACGTAACCGTCGTCTATTGTTCCCCGTAATTTCACGGTGTTTCAACGACGTCATAATGGCCGTCTGGAAAGGGCGGTTTCTTTCCTCAAAGGAAAGGGCACGGCGGGAATCGGCAAAAAACTCATACAGAATATTAACAGAACTAGAACTCAAAACTTAAAAGATATCTTTGTCCTTTTTGTCTATTATAAAAGAACTACAATTATCTTAATCATTACTAGACCATACTAACTTAAGTTTCCGTTTTATGAAAATTATCTTCAATACAGTAGAATGGAAATGCGTAATGATTTATTATTGCATTAGAATGCAACACAAATTGTAATTAGTTCTTTACCAAACTTTTCCGAGAGATTGTCATTCAGGATAAAAAAAAAACTCAAAGTTCGGTTTTACTTGAGAAGGATGAAAAAAAATGGTTTCTTGAGAAAAATAAAATACGGCGTAAAACTAACATTTATCATGCATCTAGCTTTGCGTTGAAGTGCTAATATATTTACAGTAGCTCTTTAAATAAATAAGACCTTTAACCGGAAAACAATGTAAAACAAAAGATGACACAGTAATAAAAAAACATGAACTAGGAAAACATTGTATAAATATAAACACTGACATACAAGTGGAAAATATCTGACGATGTTGGTGTTTACTTATGTATGAGGGAATAAATATAATTTAACAAACAAAAAACCAGTGTAGGTCTTGACTAATTAGACACGCCCTCTTAAGTCAGCGGATCCATAACAGGATTGGAAAAAAACAGCCATCGGAACACCATAATTCGAAATTGGGGGGTGGGGGCTAATAGCTTAAGTCAATATTTTGATCATTATTCAACTTTATCTAGTACGGCATACATTTTACCGCTAGTACACTCTTTATATCTTGATAATGTACATTTACCAATCATTTACTTCAGATCCATTCTCGCTTCGTCGTAAATATGCGTGAGATATTTGCCACTGGAGCACGGGAGCAAACAATTCATCAGTTTCATATAGTGATGCATAATCATTAGTTCTCAACTGATAAGTGTCTCAAACAGTACTCCAGTTTTGGTATTTTATTTTTATTTTATATCTTATTTCTAAACGAAAATTTTAGAATTTCTTTCCGCATCTTTCTCTTTGAATTCATTTGTTTGAATAATCAATGTCTACATCAGTGGTTACATTGTATGCAGCCAAACTATGTAGAGGGCAGTAGAACAGAAAACAATCTCCATTATGTATATATGCAATAACTCATATATTGAAGCGTTATACCACGGCAGTCAGGCTCGTTTATGTGGAAAAATTACCGTGTCAATTTCATATACTTATATATTGTAAATATGTCATAAAAGCAAAAACACACGAAAAAAATGGCCACAATTTATAATAACATTCAACATTTTTCGGCCGTTTCGTTTATTCTCCAAGTTAATGTCTTACTGAACTGTTTTGTTAATCAAAGTATTTTTTTCATCTACAACTGCAAAAAGCGCAACAGATGCGACTTATTTGAAGATTCATGTGACCTTTGTTGTTGTTTATAGATTTTATTCGACGTTCGTATATCGCTTCAACCATTTATTTAGATGGAATTTTAACGTATAGATAGCGCGAAACTCTCCTTACTCTGTGCGTCTGATATTGCGACATTTTTATTTCGTCTAAACGAGGCTGCAAATTTATATATCTGAGATATATACACGTAACTGTTGGACGGGAGCAGTCCAGAGATGTGAATATTTCTATACCCAATCAATCCTTTTTTTATGAAAAAGATTTTAAAGGTATACATTAATACGACAGCAACCCAACGACACATATAATTCAAAACACTAAGAGTCAACATACAAATTTTTTTATAGCTAGAAGCCTGTAAAGAAAGAAAAAAACAAAACTGCAACATGAATATATAATATAGAGTCGGAGAGATTTTAGTCAAGTGTTTGGTTGCAAAATTTCACATGCTCTTTATTGATTTCGATATGTGAAATTATATAGACAGTGTAATAGAAATCAGTGTAAGAAAAACACTTCTTTGTAAAGTAACGGTAAAATAAATAATGATTATGGATGACGGACGTCAAGTGGCATATAAAATGAATAATCAAAACAAAAACATCAAATGTAAATATAATATGAAAATTAACCCTGCTTTGTACTGTAGACCGACACACAGAAACGGATTTCTAACGTGTAATTCGTTTGTTTTAAAAGGGGGATGAAATACCGTATACCAGAGACGGGGACTATTTTAATAGTTTGTAATTCCATGGTTTGCTAACCCGAATAATTCAGTCCCTCCCCGTTACTTGTAATCTAAGATCAGCGGAATATAACGACTGAATTATTCGGATTAATTGTTTGCATGTTTCACAATTTTGACGAACACAATAGTAAAGCTAACTGAATTATTATCTCGTACAGATACTGGTCCATTATAAATAAGAAGATGCGATATGAGTGCTATCGAGACAACTATCCAACAAAGTCACAGTTTGCAACAACGTCGCACTGCCTTTGAAAAATAAGCGGGGAAACGTTACGTCCCGAAACGTCTTAATTTTTGGCGCAATTTGTGAGGCTTACGGAAGGGATAGAGTAAACAATATTATATTACTGGATTTTTCTCAAAAACGAGTATGGTGACAAATATTTTTCAAAACGTTATGACGTTCCATTTTTTTCAAAGAATAACATATCTTACTTTGGTCAAATCGACACCGTTAGAAATATTTTAAAAAATCTAAAATGTGCATTTCAAATGTACATTTCTTGCCGTTTTTGGGGATAACCATGACGTTTTTGGCTTTATTTGAGTAAGAATTAATTCTTTAAATGGTAAAGTTAGATTTTTCTAACCATCTTGAACTATGTTGCTTCAATTTGAGTCCCATTATATAAGTATATGTTGATTAAAAAATCATATTTATTTTTTTTAAATAAAAAACGTCTGTTTCTTCAAAATTGCAAAAATGTCCAATTTTCAGCAGTATTTTTTGCAAAAACGAAATCGACAACAAATATTTTTTTTGGCAAAATTTTATTCTCTGTCAATTGAAGAATGAAATATCTTTACGGGAAAGAAATCTCACCGTCAAAAATAAACTGTTGGATATGCCCTTAAACCAGTACTATTTCTTATCATTGAGATACCAAATATAACCTTAACAATAGAACGTGATTGAACCGTTTAGCTGATTATTACAGAATGTGCTCCGTGTAGTGTTATCTAAATGCTAATTGCTTTATGTTTACCCTTCAATAGTATAAGAGATCATCCCTTCTTTCTAGTCAGGTCCATTTTCCTCAGTTCAATATATTAATATATTCATCAGAGTCAAGAGCATTACAACTAATTTGACTATTTTTTTTTTCAAAATAACACTTATAATAAGCAAACGAAAGGACGATTTGGATAACATAAATAGCCTATAATGTAAAGTATATGCCGGAAAGCTTTAGAAAACACATTAAAATGATAAAAAAACAATGTTTGTTGAAATGCTACTGGCAAATGTAATTGGCTTTTCATAACAGTTTTTTTCTTGATTATTGTGTGGTTACTCTAACACTGATCTAATCAGGAAACGAGCTGTGCCAAGGCTACTTTAACTACATATGTACATACCACATATCATGGACTTATAATTGTGTGGTTACCTAAGACTGATCCCATTCGGAAACGAGCTGTGTCAAGGCTACTCTAACCACATATGTACATACCACACATCATGGACTTATAGTTGTATCCTAAGACTGATATTATCACAAATTTTAACAAAGCATGTCGCTACCTACAGAAACACTCTCATTTCGGGTCTTCTTTTAGTCTGACAAAAGCACAATTGGTATTTTTAAAAGTCGATAGGTATGACAAAACTCATGTGCCATATCCCTGTATTTTTGTTATAATTTTACAATATTTAAAAATCAATTCTTAGTACATCTAGCGAAAGGTTTTTACAGTAAATTCATATTTTTTTCAAAGTTAACAATGTTCACGATTAAAACCTCTCTTATATTCATATATTCATTAGTGATTTGAATTCATTAACCTTTGTAAAATCCCATTTATAATTATAATTCATATTTTTACCCATTATTAGTAATTTACAATAATAAATGAATGCAATTGCCTGCAACAATAGATATGAATACATGTATATACTAAATGGTGTTTAAAATTTCTTTCAGGTTGTACAGTTGAATGCGATCAAACAATTCAGTTCCTTCATAATTTTCCAATGATTGTTTATTTTCCATTTTAGTAGTGTTTTTATTATCATCGATTTTAAAGGTTTACTTATTATTTATTAAATACATGCAAATATTCAAAGCGCGTGTAAGCATTGAAGGATAAAAGATTGTTTTAATTATTTAACGGGAAGTAAAATTAAATATTGCACTTAATAAAGCATTGTTTATTCAACTACAAATATAGACAAAGGAAGATAACTTTAATATTTTTAGAACAGTTGTTAGATTTCTGCGCCTTGCAATAATGTTTAATTAAAAATTGTTTAATCATTTTGAAACTTGAATTTCAAGGCATATATTTCATTGATGAATGTCTAAAAAGAAAATGAATTGGATGTACATCATATTATGATCAATACACTAAATGATGTGTATATCAACGGTGGGATTAAACATTGTAAGCATTGAATACGATACAGTTTTGATCCCGTATTTACATTTTGATAAAAAAAAAATCAATATAGACTATTTCTGACCTGATTAAATCAAATATGTAATACAAAATATACCTGCATGTGCTACTTTTTGAGCAAAATGAGGTCGAAATTTTTGCATATTTGCTCAAAATTCGGATTTGTGGCCGTATTTTCACTTTCGAAAGAACGACATAACTTTTTTGTTTTGAAAGATTAACACAAATTGATTTTAGTGAAATAGTTTTAAATTTCTGTATTTTATAAGTATTCTAATAAATTATTCAGAAATAACTCGTATTTATCAAATGTTCATGAATGTAGAAAAAAACATCATGTCTGCTGTATATTTATCAAATTTAAAAAAAATGCACTATTTAAGTTTTCATGAAAATTGCCACACATAATCTTCTCGCGTAATCAAACCAAATGGCATTTTAAAAAAGAGGGGTCCATGATCTCGTTTTCAAGTTAAAACCTTTGAATGATAAAAATCAGTCGAAAACTGAATCTTTTCCCGATAAGTAATAGTTTGACGTCGCGAAAATAACAATTTACGTTAGCAACGTCATTACCTCCCCTGTAACTGTATCGTATGCCCTTAAGATATCAAGTTAGTACAATTTTCACGAAGAAATGTTTTTGGTATGGACTTTAAAGACCTTACATAAACATCACAGTGATTAATATCTGTACGCATTTAGCTTACTGTTCGGTGTGAGACAAGGCTCCGTGTTGCAGACCATACTTTGACCTATAATAGTTTACTTTTACAAATTGTGACCAAAAACAAAATAGACTTGCGCGCAAAGTAGTATTTTTTGACACAAAGTATGAATAATTTGGCATTATTAAAGCTACCTCTGGTTTAATTAAGTGTGTGTTTAAAGCAAAATATTGTCCTCATCTATGGAAAAATGACCAGAGCAGGACAAAATAATTGTGTAATTATGTTTGTATGTAGGCATATGTCATATCTGAAATTCATAAAATTGGAAACGGAACTCCCTTCAAAAAATTGTCCGTCTTAAAATTTTAAAGTTTAATGAAACTAAGTTTTCAACTCCAGCAGGGAAAGTTGGCCTTAAATGGATTTGGCTATATAAGTAGTCCACAGTCATTGTGAGGATATTTTGTTTAACAAATGTGTCCGATGATCCGGTCTGCAAACAGACAGTGCTGATATGGTTAAAAAATACCATCGGGGTAAAATGCAGTTTTGACCTTCATCTCTGAATTTAAAGCAATTAGCATGATTAGAATAAATATGATACGTGTTAAAATGTTTATCAACTTTCCGAAATAATCAGACAACCCGTTGTTGGGTTACTGTCCCTTAATTGATATTATAAAGACATTTGGCAGTTTTTTGTTATAATCTTAGTTATCATTATAGATAGATATAACATGTTAACAGCAATAATGTTTAGCGAAGTCAGAATTATCATAATTGTTAATTAAACACTTAAGGTATTTTTACAATATCTTTACAATTTTTTTGTTATATTTTACAAAAATCTTCCCCTCTGAGACTAGATATACAAATTTGACCAAACTTGGCCATAATCGTCATTTTGGGTATTAAGGTTAAAAAATGTGTCCGATAATCCCGCTTCCAAACTAACATGGGCAACATGGCTACACATACATGTAAGACATAAGGGAAAAATTCCGTTATTTTGCAAACATCTCTAAAGCTAAACCATTTTGAGCAAATCTGACCAAGGAAAATTTTCATCAGGTATATTCTATCTACCCTGAAATTTTCAGATGAATCAGACAACCTGTTGGTTTGTTGTTGTCCCTGAACTGGCAATTTTATGGACGTTTTGCATCTTTTGGTTATTAATTATAATATTACTATAGATACAGATAAATTGTAAACATCAATAATATTCAGCAAAGTACCTTCTTCAAATAGGACAACATGGCCAATATTGTCTTTTCATCCATTTTGTAGTAGATTTTTCGTAAACTTTTAGTCTTTTACAAATCTTTTCTCAGATAAATCTACTGTGATAACTAGAACTAAACTTAGACACATATTCCAATAAAGTACCTTGATTAAGAAATGTATACGACGAATCTGTCATCCATTAAAGATTAACATAAGATGACTGCTTTTAATTTAACTACTGGGACATATTTAACCAAACTTGGCCTCAATCATTTTAAGGATATTTACACAGATTACTACTTATAATGATTTAAACCTTCTTTTACATGATTTTCAAAAACACAGTCAATACGAAGGCTCCTGAGAGACTCAGGATATGTTGTTTCGCAATGCCTCCATGAAACATTTTGCAGGGTTTGAATATAGTGTGCTTATATATTTCTTTAATTAATCGTGTAGTGGAAGGATGAAATACATTTAGGTGTGGTTGATTGTTAGTTTTTGACTGATGAGTTCAAATGTTTCTCTTTGGTGTCTTCCGACTAAAGCTCCTAACTGAATTAACTAATTGACAATAAATGCTGGACTAATCTTCTTCGTGTACCTGATATACATATTAGTAGTTAAATGTAAAAAGTGATTTGGGGAGTCAAAATCTGATGACAAAGCAAAACAAGAAAACTAAGCTGATATGTAGTAATGGAGTACTTTATACAAGCCAGCAATTCTTTGTGGATTCAAATTACTATCGTGCGTTCTCACAGTGTATGGTCAAATTAGCTTATCATCATTTTAATTCTTCTCTTGTTATAGCTATCTTTTATTATTTGACAGTTTACAATAACAATGGAGTGTGTCGTGTTGATGTAAACGTACGCAGACGTCATATTTTGAGCGTTATCTAATAAAACAAAGGAGTTTGTGGTATTGTTTGCAACTCTTCTGATAAGTTTGTCCTTTAAAATATGACGCAAGTTTGGAATGGCAAATTATAAGGGTCTAAAATCTTGTACACTTTTTGAATCAAGTAAACAAATTGCTCAGCCAAGTAAAGTCTTTGGAATGATTTGATTTGATTATTTTCAGCTAATTCAGTCTATCCGTTTTTAAGATATTTAAGTAAAACATCAGCAGAAGAGCGTAACTTTTGATAATCGTGCGAGGTATGTCCCATGTTTTTACTCGTAGTCAATATCGAAGATTTGTAACTTGGTGGAATCTGTCAGCTTAAAATCTAAGTAAACAAATGATCAAAAAGTGTTTTTTTTTACATTTTATAGAGAGAGTAAAAATCTCATTCCGTTCTACATTTTTAAATATCTAAGGTATTGATGTTAACTATAACAGATTTTCATGTTTTTGTACAACAACAAAGAACAATCAAGATGAATGATTTTTTTTATATTAAATTCGATTTTGGTTTAGAATGTCCTTCACAAATTATTCAATGAATGTTAGAGATATGCAAAACTTTTTTGTTCAAAATTGATTTTTTTATATTTAAAATGACGACATAAAATAATGTCCAGATTTAATTGCCGTGCTGGTGAAAGAATACAAAGGACATTAGCCGTACATGTGTATATCTAATAAAAGAGTTGTTTCAATTATCTCATTTATTCAACAGCTATTGGAAAACTATTGCATGAATAAATTCAATACTAAATACATAAACAAAAATATACATTAAATGATAAGATAATGTACAATTATTGTACATGACTCCACAACAATAGTATATAATATATGCAATGCTTTCTTCAATTTTAATTTAAACACAGTTTTATTAGACGGATAGATACAAATGTATATACCTAACAGTATGCCTGATAAATCTAACACATTAACTTATACGGGGAAACTATGTACTAGAAAATCAAAAATTAAATCAATTCAAATCTTTAATTAAAGAACTAAATGCAATTCACGACTGCCGACAAAATTGGCTGACTAGATCTAAATAAAACAAATATGGAAGTGTTTATACATTGTGAGAAAAAGAAATTTAAACTAATTTTTGGATTCGAGCGTCACTGATGAGTCTTTTGTATACGAAACGCGCGTCTGGCGTATATACAAAATTTAGTACTGGTATCTATGATGAGTTTATTTCCACAGTAGATACAGTTCCATCTGCTTACATGAAGAAAAAAAAATTAACGGCAAACCCTCTGTTGTCTTTAAAAAAAAGAACCCTGAGATAGTGCTATTAAAAAGGCAAGTTCAGGTGAGTAAGTCACTAAATGTTCTTCTTACACGATAACGCTGTCAAGATAGTAGTTTAGCAAGCTTATTAAACTGAACGTGATAGTGCCATCGAAAAAAAATAATTATAAAAGTCAGTAGTTATTACCTTGTAAACATCAAAGGAATGCTGATCCAATTCCATCATCAGGTGGAGTCCTCCTTCCTTGGCTGTTTCGGCGCTATTCCACAACAACCTCCAGAGGTGCGCCGGCTCAGGTGATCAATTTGAACCTGGAACTGGATGGCCTACACGGCTCCGATGTCTCAGCTGATGTCATTGCTGTTCTTCTGTAACTGAATGCTGTTCTGTATATCTATATCTGTCCATTATCTACACAATAACTGTTCATTGTTCTATCACTTTGCACTTTTTCACACTTCGTCTCTTTTCCTCCAAATCCACGGTGATGCCACTTCTGCTTCTCTACACATTTCTGTAATCAGTTTCTTCCTCTCTGTTCCTACCACTCACAAAGTCCTAAGTGCCCGCCACATTGACTGTCCTGCAAATCCCCTGCATCCGACTTCTATTGCCATACACCACGTCCTCCATCCCCGCTGTTTGCAATCCTCTACTAGCTGCTGGTATTTTGCCATCTTTCTTTCATAAGCTTCCTCTATTCTGTCTTCCCATGTGACTGTTATTTCCAGCAATACCGCCTGCCTAGTTCCCTGTGACCAAATGACTATATCTGGTCTTAGCGATGTTGCTGCTATTTCTGCTGGGAAACTCATGCGTTGATGTATGTCTGCTGTCATCTGCCAGTCTGATGCTGTTCCAAGTATCCCTAAACATTCTGCCTGGTTGTCTTTCTTTTCTCCAGCCCTCACAAAATTTACAAACATGATGTTCTTCTGCATCTTTCTCTTCTTTCTCCTGGTGGTATCCAACTTTGCTGCTATTGTTTTCAATACACTGTCATGCCTCCATGTATATCTTCCATCTTTTAGTGCGACTGGACATGCTGACAACACATGCTGTATAGATGCTGGTTTGTCTTTGCATAAGGTGCATGTTGGGTCTTCTATCAACCCCCAGGTATAGAGGTTTGATGGACTTGGTAAAACATCATACACTGATCTTAGGAGAAAACTCAATCTGTATCCTCCATACTCCAAATCTCGCTCTAGGTCAAAGTCCTGCTTCTAGCTCCTTGCCAATTCAACCAACTACCCTGTTGTTCCATTTCTACTGCCTTAACATTCCTACTCTCTTCTTCCATCTGTCGTATTTTCTGTTGCACCAGTTCTCTCCGTCCCTTCTCATTTGCTGTATCCCACCTTGGTTTTGTTGTCATACCAAATCCCTGTCTACCAACTGCTGTTACACCAACGATGACACTGTGCTTTAGTCTGGTCTCAGCTTCCTTAACTGCTTCCTCTGCTTTCCATTTTCTTCCTGTCCTGAGTTTTACTTTGGCTCCTCTCACTTAAGCATCTTTGCTGTCTCTCAACGTCATAACCTGTCTTGTCTTTGTAACTTTATACTCTTCTGTCAATGCCTTCATTGGTAATTGTAGCTTTGTTCCTGTACTGTACAATCCAATGCTGCTGAAACTTCTTGGCACATCCAACCATCTTCTTAGGCATGCACTGATCTTTCTCTCTAAGGCCTCCACTTTGGACAACGGGAACTCGTAAACTAGTAATAGCCACAGTATTCTTGGTAAGACCCCATGTTGATATATCCAGGCCTTATATCTTCCTGGGAGCCCACTTTTGTCTATCTTCGTCAGCCATTCTACCAATTGCACTTGAACTTCACCCATGTTTACCATATCTGCTAGTGTTGCATCAAACTTTTTACCTAGGCATTTCACTGGTTTCTCTCCAACTGTTGGTATCTTTTCACCTGCTAACTCAAATGTCTCATCTTGCACTTTGCCTTTCCCCACTATCAAACTTCTAGATTTACTTGATTTGAACTTCATTCTGGCCCACTTAATCATCCTTTCTAATTCCTCTAAAGTCCATCTTCCCTCTATGACTGTTTTTGCTGTCACTGTCATATCATCCATAAAAGCTCTTACTGGTGGTTGCCTGACCCCTGATGACAATAATGGTCCTCTACTTGGTTTTTCTACTGATTTTACAATTAAGTTCATTGCTGCTGCAAACAGGACTACTGATACTGTACACCCCGTTAATATTCCAACTTCAAGTCTCTGCCAAGCTGTGGTGAAGTCTCCAGCTGTGAACCTCATTTCAATCTTGTCAAAATACTCTCGCAGCATAGTTCTGATAGTTGGTGGAACATGATACCTCTCCAATGTCAGGTCTACTAGTTTGTGAGGTATGGACCAATAAGCATTAGCCAGATCTAGCCAAAACACTGCTAAGTCACTTTTCTTCTCCTTTGCTTCTCTTAAAATCTGTATCATAACGCTGGTGTGTTCGATGCAACCAGATACTTCAGGCATGCCTCCTTTCTGGACTGCGATGTCTATATATTCGTTGCCAAACAGGTACCTCGTCGTTCTCCTTGCTAAAACTGTCAGGAATATCTTCCCCTCAATGTTCGATAGGGAGATGGTTCTTAACTGTTCAACTTTCCTTGAGTTCTCTTCTTTTGGTATAAAACATCCTTCTGCCTTGTACCAAGACTCTGTCATCTTTCTCCTTCTCCAAATTACTTTTAATAGCTTCCACAACCTTCTGATCAGTCTGGGACAGTTCTTATATACCCTATATGAAATACCATTTGGTCCTGGAGCTGACCCTGCTCTTGCCTTTCGCACTACGTCCTGCACTTCTTGGAACTTCAGGTCTGACTCATCAAACTGTTCTTTTGGCTCCTCTGGTGTTAACAATTTCTCACATTCTTCCAGGTCTTCTCCTCGTCTCTCATCGCTGTGGGTCTTACTGAGATGTTCTTCCACTTCTTCCCTCGAGTTTTCCAGTTTACCAGATCCTCTCGCTCCAAATAATCGCTTCATATACTGAAATGGGTTTGCTGTAAATGTTGCTCTCTCCTTTGCCTTTTTCTTTCTATCTCTTCTATGAGTTTCTACTCTTGTAAGTGTCTTAAGTTTCTCCCTAGTTTCCTTTCTTAACTGCTGTAATGGTTACCTTTCATTCTCATTGGCGACTTTGTATCTCTTCTTTAACCTTCTCAAGTCTCCTCTCAATTCCTTGATCTTCTTCTGTCTCCGGTTACTATGGCCTTGTTTTGTTGGTTGTTTCCCTTGTGGTACCACTCCAAATCTGTCCTTTCCTACGCTGTAAATAATGGACGTCATTGCTGTTATCTTTCTGTCTACACTGCCTGCTAATGTTGCCTCTAAGATGTTTTCCAAATCTTCGTCAAGAGCTTTCCAAGCTGCTTTGTCTGCATTCGTTGGCCATTTGATCTTCTCTTTGCATGGCTCATTCTCTTCTCTACTGGTTGTTGGCTCTATCCTGTCTCTCTACGGACTGTTGTTTCTATCCCGTCTTCTCTATGGACTGTTGGTTCTATCCTCTCTATCTCTTCTGCCTCGTCAAGTTGTTCTACCTCTGTAGGCTGTTCCTCGTGCTCATCCTCACCCTGGGTCACAGGGAGGCTATCATCACTGTGGTTTGTTTCCTGGATGGTCTCCTCCTCCGTCTGACCAGATGTCTCTGTGCGTTGATTGCCAGAATGGGGTTGCACACATTTCATTCTGCTTTGATGGATCTTCAAACCTCTAGAATTCTTACAGACTTTACCACAAAAAACATTTACATCCGTTGTTCTGGTTCGTTGTCCTTGTCGGTTCCATAGTCGTTTCCTGATCCTGTCCTATGGGCTGTTCATCCTCCCTCGCTCTCGCACAGCCCCGAGGGTGTCTTAGTATATATCATTCCATAGCGTGTAAAATGGGTTCCCCTTCACAGGAGATGCACTTTGACTTGCCAAGCCTAATGCCCCGGTTACCAGTCTCTCCTGGCTGTTATATTTTCTTCTTATTCAAGAACACTGTCAAGATTGTAATTTGGTACGCTTCTAAAACTGAATATGATAGTGCCATCGGAAAAGGCAAGTTCATGAAAGTCAATGAATATATAAACTAGTTTCTTTTTACAAAAGAACGCTGTAAAGATTATAATTAAACACGCTCTAAAATGAATGTGCTATTAAAAAAGACAAGTTGATGAAAGTCGGTAATTATATTTACTTTTTACACAAAAACGCTGTCAAGATTGTAATTTAACACGCTTCTTAAACTGAACGGGAATTGTATTTAGTTGTACATGTAATTATCTTTAAATAAGCAATCAGTAACTGTGTGTACACTTATATCGTTGTTTTGTGTTTATTTTATGTAAGTTGTCTTTGTGTCTCGTACCGATCTTTTGAGTTACACCAATTTAAAATATATGTGTATGTTATGCTGTTACACCAGTGTCAAGGTTAGTGGTAGGTTTGCTTACGCACACCCATATTTAATCACGACACTATCTTTATTTTCCTGCTATTTTTGTTTTCATTGGTTGTCGTTGTTTTATGTCTGTCATATTCTTGATATTCGTTTTTTGTAAACTGTTTTTTTTATAAATTAGGTCCGAGCTTTTCGTTGCCTAGGGGTTCAACAAATCTAGATGAAATAAAAAGAAAAGGAATATATCAATGATATGTTATGTGAACATAAATGTGCTTTCTAATGGACTGGGTTACGTTCAATATTGTTGCAGATATATATAGTGTGTTTATTTACGTTTTTTGATTGAGTTAAGCCCTCCGATTGATATTTATCGTGTGTTTTTTCTATGTTGTGATGTTATACTATTGTTTCAGAAAAGGGAGAAGGTTTTGTACCATTAAAACGTTTTATTCCGCTGCAAATGTTTGCACCTGTCCTAAGTCAGGAATCTGATGTACAGTAGTTGTCGTTTGTTTGTGTAATTTATACTTGTCTCTCGTTTCTCTTTTTTTATATAGTTTAGACCGTTGGTTTTCCCGTTTGAATGGTTTTACACTAGTAAGTTTGGGGCCCTTTATAGCTTGTTATTCGGTGTGAGCCAAGGCTCCATGTTGAAGCCGTACATTTACCTATAATGGTTTACTTTTATAAATTGCTATTTGAATGGAGAGTTGTCCCATTGGCAATCACACCACATCTTCCTATATCTATAACCGCTTTGTCTGAGATATCTAAATTCGTTGAACGATTTGCTCCGAGGCTTTAATATTCAACTAACGTAGACGCCATTTTGGCTATCTAGATATATTTAGCAGAAAGCAAAACGGACAACAGATATGTAACCATACGATAGGTAGATTAAAGTCCGCGATATCCTTTCGGATAGTGGGACTACAAAACCTGAGACGAACGTTTTGCATATTATTGTAATTTGTCGGTCATTCGTATTGGTTCAGTAGTCGAAATCTACGTAGTCCTCCGAAGCAGCTAAATAAGATACTAAACGCACCCCTGGTGATACGCCCCTTAAAAAGGCATTCTGTTGCATAAACTGTATTATGACTGTAGTTGTTCACAAATCGTTGTCAATATAATTGAATTTGATGCGATTGTCTATAAAACCAGTTTTAATCTACCATTCTCTTCATTATAAATGCCTGTACCAAGTCAAGAATATGACAGTTCTTGTCCATTCGTTTGATGTGATTTATCTTTTGATTTTGCCAATTGATGAAGGACTTATGTTTTGAATTTTCCTCGGTGTTTTTTATTTTTATTTTACTTTTTTTGTATGTGTCTGTATCCGGGTATCGAGACCATTCTGGTGAATAAATGCAAAATCATTTACCTTCACCTTTCAACAAGATGTATGGATAACCACTGCCGATTCGTTTGGGAAATAAAATAAAATCGAAACATAATGTTGAGACTTGCAATCAGAAAGTCTATCTCGAGTTTGACAATAATCTCAAATGTCATTCTGTAGTAATAGGACTTCATAGAGGCATTTTTTTTTATAGATTTAGTCAGAACTAAAATAGTATAATATATGGCCATGAATGTAGCTTTGTGTCATAAAAAGAAGAGTAACTACTTACCCTTCAGGTGCACATCGGTTATAGATTTTGCTCAATCTTTATTAAACAATTTTCAGTTTTGATATTGAGATTGGTTAACTACTTTCATCTGAATGTTTTACTCATATGTATTTGTTTAAATCTAAATGAAGTATACTAAGCATTAAGTGTGGTGTACGTAATTTATACGTAGCAGTTTCATTAAACTCAATAAAATCAGAAGACACCAAAATATGATCTGACACAATGTGTTTTATTATACAAGTAAGATGTTTCACTAGCTATAAAACCAGATTGAATTCCCCCTTATCTACAAAAAAAAAAAGCAAGAGCAACGCGAACCACTTAAAATAAATGCTAGCGGAGATGCAGATGCATCGGAAGTGTAAGCAGGTTCTGCTCCACATATGCATGTATCAACCGTAAAGATTGTTAACAAGTCTCGTGCGATGACATCAGTATTAAAGAACAGGATGGGATTGTAGTAATGTTAATTGCAACATTTACCAGGATATCTGTGATACAGATTTTTATAAGGATTTACAATCTTGTGACGGCGCCCGTATAAATTTGAGGATTTTTTTTTTCGAGAAAGGACTTTGAAATTGTTTCGAAGATAACGAAAGGCAAAGGATTGTTGGAGATAACATATTAGGTTTAATGTAGATATTAAGCTACATATTAGAAATATAAAATCGTTGCAGTTCAGTCATACTGTTGCCTCTTTGAATATGTCTATCTTTCTAACGCATTCCATTCACTTATCAGCAATGTTACTATCTCGTTAACCTGTAATAAACAAATCATTTTATCACACATTCTCTAAAATGAAAATGTTTAGCCATGGCGTTGTCAACATAAAATAGAAGATATGGTATGAATGCCAATGAGACAACTCTCCGCAGGAGACCAATTGACACAGTTTTTTATAGGTCACCGTACGGCCTTCAACAATGAGCAGAGCTCATATCGTATAGTCAGCTATAAAAAGGCACGAAATGAAAAATGTAAAACAATTCAAACGAATAACTAGCGGCCTTTTTGTACATACAAAAAATAAACGATAAACAAATAACATACACATCAACAGTTTAATTTCGACTTATGCAGTTTAAATGTCCCTCTGGTATCTTTCGCACATCCTTAATAACGTTAGAGCAAAAACGTTTTCAATGAAGGTAATTACGAATCTTACACATAAAACTTTTACATCTAACCTTAAAATTGCAAAAATAAAAGAAATATAAAGTTAAAATATATTTGTGATTGGTTGAGATGATATATATATAGTTAAAGAAAAAAACTATTGATAGATAACGAACATATACTCTCTCCTAATTATATGAGTTTGTCTTCCAACTGTTTTGATTCGTGCATCATTAATGAGTCTTCTGTAGATGTATTGCTCGCTTGCATACAAATTATTGTAAGCATTGAATCGTTGAAGCATTTTAAAAACTGGACTGATGCCTTTGCGGGTGCTTGATACGTCACTGAGCTTAAAGGTATAACACCATCTCAGTATGTGTTGAATTGAAATATTAATCATAATATGTACATTCTCTATACATTTTCTGTATATAAAACAGGTAAATTTTTCGACAACTAAGGTCATTCTAACCCAAAATATTGGCTTAGCAGTTTTTCGCAAATTTTTTCGATTTTTGTTTTGTTTTTTAAACTCTATAACTTCTGTCTTTTTTCGCACGCCACTGATGAGTCGTATGTCGACTAAACGCATTTCGGCAGTACTCAATTATCCACATGAGATCAAACTAATCACCAAACGTTGAATTAATCAGTGAAATGGCAACAAAGCACGATGTTAAAGGATAAAGCTAGCTTCATTTCATGATAGATAAATCTGTTATCCAACCGTGCGTGTGCTTTGTCCTTTGGTCGAAATCACATCAAAATTTCTAATCTCTGTACAAGGCATGGTAAAAATATTCAGCACAAACATTAACTACTTCTAATTTGATTACTTTCGACTTACGCATTTGAATATGTCTGATGCAATCTTTACTCGATGGTTAAATGTGAAATCTTCCATTAAATCCATTGTTCGTCTAATGTCTTCTGGTAAAAGAATAAAGCCGTGCTGCTTCAGCTCTTTTGAGAGTTCTTCAATCAACCAAACAGTATCCTGAAATGTTTTTTGAAAAAAAGCTAGAACACAACAAAACAGTTTGTTTTAAGTACAAGCTGTGTCAACTGAAGTTCGTCCCTGCTTTAACCTAAAGACAGTTCAATGTATATAAACTCATCATAGATACTAAGATTAAATTTTGTATTTACGCCAGACGCGCGTTTCGTCTACAACAGTTTTATTACGTTTGATTCTTTAATATGCTTCATCTATCAATCGCATGTACATATTTGTTAGACTGTGTATCAAATTGCCAGCTTTTCCGTTTCGCTCTGTAGGCTAAGAATACGTCTAACCAAGTATTGGTTTTTCAGAAGGTTTGATGTGCAAATATCTAAGACCGTATATTAGTTTTAGTACGAAATCTTTTTTAATAGAACAAATCAAAATAAACACTTGCATAAGTTTTGTTTCTTATTTGTAAGTTTTGGGTATATGAAAATTTTCTTTCTTTTTTCCAATCTTGTCAATATAGCACAGGTATCAAGCCAGAGGATAATACTCTTCAGTCTATCTTTTTGTCGTTTTGATAATTTCCCGTTTGACATATATTTTAGGATGTCTGCTTGTCATGTTTTGGAATTTCTGTCAGATTTTCGGAATCCTCTGGTTTTATCCATTTGAATGCCTTCAAAAAATGTCCCCATGAACCCCAATTTTCTTTTTATAAATCTTTTACATGTATAATTATAAGTCATTTGTAAAGGTCTATCAAATTCTATTTTTTTAATTGTATTTGAGAACTTTAACTGGTCAATGATAAAGCTATGAAAAATCAAGAGAGACCATTTTCCCTCCAAATATCCAATGGCTAATATCACGAAAAGAAGCACATTGATCCCTATATTTTTTTTTATTTTTTTTTATTTCTAAATTTATTCCCTATCAATACATACTAGTTTTATGAAAAGTTATTTATGTTGAAACTGAGCAACGAACATCCTTAATGAAGGATTTTAGCCGAAATTGAATTATTATACACCATGAGGTTGATGCCAGCAGAGTGAGTTTACTTTGAAACCACTATCTTCGGGTTTATTTATGCTTTGTTTGATACATTGTTAGTCGGCATTGTGTATTTGCAACTGTATTTTTCAATCAGTTTTTCTTTTAATTGATTAATCCTTTTTCATATTTTTCGCTGTTAATGATGGAGATTAATTTGTTTATCTAGGACACTATTTAGTTCTCATTTATATTGACTTTATGTAATTTGTTGGGGGGAATTTCCAGTTTGCTTTTCTGTCGCATGGACTTAATGAAAAATATGCTTTAGTTCATATCCTATATGACAGTTGGGTGTAAGCATGATTAATGTACCTCTGGGCAAAATTAAATGATTTAAGCAAACTTAAGTTTACGAATATTTAAGTCCTAAACTCGAGACTAGCAAAACATGTTGTAGTTACATTAAATCAACAAAATATCTAATCAACTGAAAAATAATTAGAACAAATTCCATCACTTACTAATTAAAAGCAATATTTTGTATTTCGTGATTGTGTTTTGTTGATGAATAAAAGAAACACATGTATACATACCTTTTCCTTCTCATCTGACTTGCTGAACAATGTGAGCAGCAGATATACTGTTTGATTAACTGCATTAGTTTTTTCGACTGTTACTTTGTTTACTGATTGTGGTCTGCTCACAGTTGCCCATGTTTCTGAGCTATCACCATGCTGTAGATAATAGATCAGTCTTTCAAGAAGATTTATAAGTCTATGTAGTCTTGCTTCATATTCCGACTGTCTTACTATGTTTGAATGATGCAGCCGTGGATCAACAGCCACTTTTCGACCTCTGTGTAGTTTTTCTAAATAAATATACAATTGAATTAGCAGAGGAAGTTAGAGTAAATTCTTTTTAAAACTGGATTAATATGTGTCCTCTTTTATGTCAGTGTTGAATTTTTGGTTTAGGGTTATTCGACGTTATGTATTATTCAATATACATAGGTTAGTTTCAAGCACCTCAGATTAGAAATAAATAGAGTTCTAAATGTTCACAAAAGGCATCAAATTAATTTTGGTACCTTTATTTTGGATAGCATTGTATTGCAGTTACCGTGATAAAAAGAAAAAAAACGTAAAAACGGGAAGATAACAAAAATACCTAAATCCAAGGAAAATTAATATCGGAAAGTCCCTTATCAAATAGCAAATTCAAAGTTATCCTTGGTTGACCGACTGAATGATTATTCTAAAAGCAATAAGATTTGTTGCCTTACATTGCTATTAAGAATGTGTTTGTGTAGCTTATTTGAAGTACACAAATCAAATTTAAAAAAACTTCCATTACTTTGTTTAATGTTGAGAATTGCAGCTTTTCCTCTAGCTCTTTGAACATCTAGGTCGACCTCTGTTATTTTCTTGCTAGCACAGTCCTGAATACGGAATAATATTTCGTTGACGTTCTTGCCTTCTATTGAAGCATTTAACATCTTTCGAGCAGCTCTGATACCACAGTTCTACAATTATAAAAAAACATATATTTATATTAGATCAAAGCATCTATTGAATTCATTGTATCGATATTACCTGAATCTGTGATTTGAATGTTGAGTTCTATATTCTTTTTTATCCTACTTTAACCCTTGGCAAGAATTGAATGTTAAATTTCTTTATTTGGTCGACGGTTTCTAGAGAAAAATAGAGGAAGTAGTAAAAGCAATATCCGAAGCAAAATTGCGAAACAAGAAACAATAGAGAACACACTTCAACAACCATAATGTGTTGTATGCAGTACGGTCCAAAGAAATGTATTTATTCAAGAAAAAAAATGATTTTCATGGTTTTGTGTTAGAATTTAATGCAAAAGGCAATTACATTTTATGCTTTGAAAGTATCTTCATCAGTTAAGAGTATATATACCTCGTGCGATTCTTGCAAAGGAAGTTCGTCGTAGATCAACAGATAGTAACAGGCTGTTTTTGTCTCAGATTCTAAATATCCATTTGTTTCAGTGCAAATCTGCAAAATGTATTGTCCTGGTGATTCTGGTGGGAAAACGTCAATCACTACTTCTTTGTATGTTCTTCTTCGTATTAAACAACACTGGGTTAGTTCATTGATCACTTCGTAATCCTCCGAATGGTTTGATGTTGCTTCTGAAGACAACACATTTGCTTTTATGGAAATCAGTTCAGACATTCTATTATCTATCCGAAATTTTATCTGGAAATGTCTGCTCAAATCGATTTGCAGTATTCCAGATCTGTATGACGGATGAGATAGCCCAGAGAAGTACATGAAAGGACCAGGCCCCAGCCCAATAGCACCAGTGTTAATAGGAAGTGGCATGGGTTCGGGATGACACACCTTGCAATCGATATCAACTGCGAGTATTTTTAGAAGAGGTTCACCATATTTACCGGCATAAAATACAAGTTTGTAGGTACCAGTATAAGGAAACAGTACATCACATGTCCAGGTTGATTCGTTTCTGATAAGATAAACAAACTTTTGTAAGAAATTATCATTTTCAATTTTTATATCTAAGTCTGTTTCAACTAATTCTAAATTATACCAAAGTACCAATTCATATACGGATTCGTATGTTCCCATGAAACCAAGTGTAATTCTACCATCGTCACAGGTTATTTGGTGGCTCAAATGAGTAGTAAGTTTTAGACCCGTTCTCCACCAAGGAGGAAAGAACATGTCTTGGTCTAAGAATTGTTCTTTTGTTATTGGTTCAAGAAGTAATTGCCATTTTTCATCATCAGGAAAGCATTCGTGAATAAAATGTTCTGGATTTGACAATACATAATGATCTAAGAATGTTTTCTTTAGAATCTCATTCGTATCTGAATGGACTTCAGTATAAGATTTGACCATGTCTTTTGATATATTCCCTGATAGTGTTCGACATATGCGATATGGATGAACAAGCTGCCACGTGTCTTTAATTAAAACTGCTACCCATGCGCATGGAAGTAATGTGCTTCCATCATCACTCCTGCAGACACCACTTATCTTGTCACATTTAATACCAGTAGCCCTGAAAAATGATACGGACTAAGCAAGGAAGACGAAATGTTTTTCTTTTATTTTTTTATTTACAGCTTGAAATTACGATTATTATTAATTTCATTCACACAATGATGACGTAATTACACGCCTTACATACCGAAAAAAACTTACAAGAGATTTAAGAATAAATGTAAAAAATAATTGAATCTTTTTTTCTCTTTTCTACCAATGAAATAGGTAACATTGCTTGATTAATGTTATAGGGAATGTATTTCACAGAAAAACCGAAATAACTGAAGCATTAAAAGAGAAACCGTAACGATATATACCAATTGAATATTCGATCAACTGACATATACGTCGATGATCAGCTAACAAGGCAATCACAAAAATCGAACAAAAAGACAAAAAAAACAGTCAACAAAAATACTGGTCATAAGATGTAAAAGCATAGTTAATGGTAACTTATCTTTCACCAGAAAAAAAATCAACTAAAAACCTAAAAAGGAAACCATTTAAAACATATAAATGTGTATGTGAGACAGGTCCGATACTTCAGTATCAGAAACTTTCAGAAATGTTTACCAGATGAAACGCATCAAAGAATTATTTACGTTTGTTGGGTTAAATACCTGACTTTAATATTTTGCCAGTAAAATTTGAATGCACGAAATATGCACATGATGATCTTTTGTGGATTTTTACAAATATTCAGATAAAAAAGGATAAAATCCTTAATGTTTTTTTAAATCGGTCAGATCATACAAACAGGGTATTAGGATTTGTACTGTGTTGTTTGAATGTTTTTGTTCGAATTTTATTAGCACCGAATTTCAATTTTGATATAAAAAAAACTACTACCGTTGTTTTAATTGTCATATATATCTTAAACCATTCGAATCAAGTAAAATCTATAAATAATAAATATGTTATTTTAACATACCAGCATAATAAAATAAATATTGTGGTAAATGTAGTTTTATGTTGCCGTAACAGTCTAATTAATACATCCGGGGTTCTGCCTTGTCCTTCACCAGATCTGTATGACAGAGGAGAAGATGGAGGCTCTAAATCCTCAACTGTATCATGAGCCAATGCATCTGACAACCAAATAATAAAGGACCTGATCAGCAGAATGTCACTGTCAGGGTGGTTGGGTATCGGTTCTTTTAGATAATCTCTCAGCTCTCTAAAACTGCTCAGTGCTACCCGTGGTACCTGAAATTATTTTAAATCAAAATCGCCAATATCTTGTTCTGCACCCTTGTCAATCTTACCTACAAGCTGAGATATGAGATACTAGTAATATTGCAATTCTTTGTATTTTTAAATTGACAAAATTATATTTTGCACAACGTTTTCTGCACGTATGAAAGCATTATTACATTCTACATGTGCGTGTCCCAATTTATGTACCTATATTTCAATGGTGATTTTTGTCGCAGTGTATCACATTTGCTTTTGCTTATTCTTTTTGTACATACATAAGACAGTTAGGTTCCTCGTTTGAATTATTTTACATTTTCATTTTCTATGCGGCATGGGATTTTCTCATTGTTGAAGGCCTTACTGGGTCATCTATATAATTTGATCTCTGGTGGATAGTTGTCATAATTTCAGGATATCATACTATTGTACATTCTTATTATCATATCACGCATAAAAAGCAATGTATGCAAATTTAAATCTACTGAATAGTTCACATTTCTGAAAGGTACAATGGTGTGTTAGATCGTTGCTGATGCACTGTTAATAATCATTCACTTTCATTCATCTATCGAATGACACAAAAACAAAATAATGATGCATGAATTATGTGAACAGTTTATGTTACCTTCGATGCGTTCTTCTCGATAAGGTCTATCAAATCAGTGTTCAGACCGTTATGGTTGGCTGCAATGACGTACTGTTCGCATAGAGCATTCCGGTACAAGACTCTTTTAACCACATTTCGCTTTGCTTGTCTTCGTTGAACTTGGTTTGTTGTTATGGGATTTGGTTCAAAGGAAAAATCTTGAGATGGAAGGATTTTGACCTAGGTGGAATAAAAAAATATGGTGTTAAAAGTTTTTGTACATTTCTATTTTTATTTTCGTTTTATGATTCGTTGATATTCACCAACATAAGAAATAACTTTCCAAGTATGCACATCCAATGTACATGTTGAAATGCATTTAAACTAGACAAAGTGATGCCCCTGCACTCCATGCTGAAGTAAAATATTTTAATGAACAAAGTGAATTCGTCGGGGTTAAACATTTTTTGTGAGATTTCAACCTTCCCCTTATACCTCAAACCAATGTAGAATAAAGAAAACACACAAGCAATACGCACAGTAAAACTAAGTTTGAAAGAAGCTTGAGTCCGATGTCAGAAACACTTTAAATATAAAAAAAAAAGATGTGGTATAATTGCCTATGACACAACTCTCCAAAAAAGATCAGAATGACACAGAAATTAACAACTATAGGTCACCACAAGGCCTTCAACAATGAACAAAGCCATACAGCCCATACCCATTAAAGACGGTTCATCAGTATCATTTTGAAAACATTTGTAGTGTTGTAATTTTGGCCTGCAAAAAAATGCAATCATTTCGCAGTTCGATATTTCCGAAAACAGCGTCAAAGTAAGAGATACAGATGACTGACTAATCAAGTTAGACGTGGCATTGGTGACAGGCCTTCCTTTTATGTATAACAAGTTTTAAAGAAATAAGAACTCATATGTCTGCCTTATATTTATAAGACATACATGTAGTAGCATGAATGTTATAAACCTCACACAGAATATAGTGATTGATTGATTGTTGGTATCCTAACTCCAATGAAAAATATTCCAAACATGTTTAGATCGATAACAAATTAAAAACTAGATCTATCATTGCAAGTAATAGCAGGTGGCACCCAGCCCACATTGCAATTTAACTGCCACCACTTTAAAATCAGTCAAAGCACATAAATACATAACAAAGCATGGTATAAAGGTTGAGGATATTTGAACTGCAACATTAAAATGAGGGTATATAAGATTTTGCTGTTTCATAGGCCACCGTTTGGCCCCGGAAATAGTTGTTTTATTGCTTCTAAAAGTGTATATATCGTGGCACTATTTCTATACGAGTTCTTATTTTGTAAGCACGATAATGTTCCATTTTTATATCACTTCAAAATAGCAACAAAGGGCAGTTATTGAAGAATTGAATGGTTCTTATTGTAAATTCATTGGAGTGAAAAAGCGTTGACCGAAGTACATTTTGTATGAAGTGCGGAAGCGCTTCATTCTAACAATGAGCGCAAGGTCAACGCTTTTACAAACCTATGAAACTGCTAAAAGAATCATTTGATAATTAAAACTATATTTATAAGCTGTGATCAATAGAACATGATTTATTTTAGCCAATCAAAATTACGTTTTCATAATGAAACATACATCCAATGTTAGGTTGAAGACATTGATGTACGTATTTAAAAAGAGGATACATGAAAGAGAGAGAACATAACATTTTTTTTCTTTTGATAGTGTCAAGTACGTCGTGTGATATTTCATGACACAACAAGCTTTCAGTTTGCAAAGAAAGCGTCCACAATATCAGTTTGTCCATTTTTGTTAAAAAACATTTGTTTCAGAACTCACACGCAAAGGTGCTAAAGTTGTGTGCCATTGACTTATTATACATATATCACTACATTTAGATATATCGAGATTATAAACTGTAGTAATATCCAACTTGTTTTTCTGATACTATTTTTATTGTCGTTTTTTTCCTAATCTGATCTGATAGATTGTTCTCATCTTATTTGGTCTGACGTTATTATCAATGACTCTACTTTTAAAGGCAAATTGCGTCTATTTCTGTCTTATATTTTATTAAGTACGTTTTGTTTGTTGTTGTTGTTGCCATACCTTTTAGCCTTGATGTTTATTTATTTCCAAATTCATTACTCAAGCGTTAATAATACATTGATTTAAGTTCAAAACATCACTTAACGTGATCGACACCTCTAAGTACATAGTTTTAATACGTTGTATTTTAGTGAAGATTTAAATTAAAACTGTAAATGACAGTGTCGGAGATATTTTGAATTACTATACCAACGAAGCATCGTCTACTCAAATATACTACTTTTTACACAAATAACAGTTGTTACCACTTTAAATTGAAAAGTATCTTTATACTGAATTTTATGTAAGAATTTTAACCTACCCCGTTCCATTTCAAATTTGCAATCCAAAATTAAAATGCAAATCTTTTTATTCTGTAATTCATTTAATTAAATAGGTAATCATCATATTACAGTAAGTTGGCATTTTCTTCATTTTACGACCAAGGTAATAAAATTATAGGACTGAAAGGAAAATAGAAGATTTGAAATATAAAATTGACAGCAAATGTGTCTGTTCCAAGTCAGGAGCCTGTAGTGAAGTGGTTGTCGATGGTTCGTGTCTGTCATGTTTGTTTTGCGTTAAATGTTTTGTTATAAATTATGCCATGAGTATTCTGAATTGAACTGTTTCACATTTTCATGTCGGGACCTTTTATAGCCGACTACGGTGTGGGTTTTTCTCATTGTTGAAGGCCGTATGTTTGCCTATAATTACTTACATCCACTTTATTTGAACTTTGGTGGATATTTCTCTCATTGGCAACCATACATCATCTCTATATTTTAAGAATACAAATATAAAACGTGTAACGATTAAAATTTTCTTATTTTAATAGTGAAGACTACATTTAAATTCATTTGAAGAGGGACACGTTCTCTATGAATTTTAGTACATAATATATAGTAAATTGTATAAAACAAACCTTATCATTGACGAAACTTTCCGATTCTAACTCAGCTTCTGTGGTTGCTGTCACTTTGTTGAGATTCTTTTCCCCTTGAAAAATACGGGGCTCTCTCTTGACTGGATTATTACCCATCGAGGTATGTTTCTACTTCAAAATACTCTTGATTTTAGTCAAAAGATGAAAAATAAACTAAATCACGTCATAATCTTTAAAATGTCAATTATTGTGAAAATATGTTTTGATTGTACCTGTCTTGAAAGGTATAATTTTATTTACTACGAAGGTAAACAGTGATTTAAACAACATTCCCATTATTAGAACAACAAAACGGATGTATTGAATAACTTTAAATTAATTAAAATACGTAAATGGAGAATACTTTATTTATGACATTAAACAATAAGTTTTCTGTACCTGTTGAAGAGGAGTTCAATATAAATTTAATATACTTTAGACCTATATATACAAGAAAGGCAAACTGGACAATTTTTAACTAAAGATGGTATTTTGCCAAATATGTCGAGTTTAAGATGTTAACTTTGGCTGGGTTACTGTTACTTATCTATTCAAATACAACATAACTCATAAAGTTGTTATTAAATTGATCCGGGGGATCGATATTTGTTAGTAAATAAGTTTTTTTAATCAATCCTTATATGTAGGATGTAAACTGCATTGCGTAAAACGAATATTTTATAATTGACGGGAGAGATTACAGGTTATTGACTGGTAGAATCATGGATTCCCATGTAAAATGGTCAATATGATACTTTCATGGTTAAATGTATTTCAATAGCAACAGAATTTTATATGCACTGTAAGACCAATGCAAAATTTCAAGATTATAACTTGGCAGACAAAAAAAAAAAATACCAGGTAGTCACAAGGGATGACTGGGGTGAATAAAGATGATCATCCCTGGAATTATCCCGTTCCATACTATATCATTACCCTACTACATGAGTGTCAAGAGATCTGCACGTTAAAGAACACTTGCTACGCCTAACCGAGGGGCCCTTATAGGGTATCTTGCAAAGCAAAATAATTAATCATATCCATCAAACCGACATTTTCCAGAAACAGTTGACATTTCTTGCATATCGACCTTCCTATCAGAACCTGCTTAATGTTTAATTCTGAAAATGTTCTCGTCTTGTATATCGATGAAATATGAGCTACACTGTACGTTAAACAAATACAAATATATCATTTTTGTATGTTTTTTCGGTCTGTGCATCCGTTCGTTCGTTCGTTCGTTCGTCCGTCCGTTCGTTAGTTTGTCCGTCCATTCGTCTGTCCGTTTCAGGTTAAAGTTTTTGGTCAATGTCGTTTTTTAATGAAGTTGAAGTCCAATCAACTTGAAACATTGAAAATGATAGTGCGAATGGGGCATTCGTGTACTATGGACACTTTTTTGTTAGACCCTGGAGTTGACATCACTCAGGAAATATTTAAGAATACGGGTCAATCGCCAAACAATATCAAGCCCTACTAAGGAAAATGTGATGGTGGCTTTATGTCGATCTGCTGTCATGATACAAGATCAATTGCTATAAATCGACAATTAATTTTGCAATTTGAGAGGCAATGAATCGAGCTGAGATAAAGTCATTGAAAACGAAGTAATGTACATTTGTAGAACACTATATATCAGTATGCAGGATTTTTAAATGGAGTGAAGTCGGCGAATGTCTTACCATAAACCAACCCTAAATGAAAAAGATAAGATAACTAAAATATAAATATCGAAAGTGATATATATATATCAAAGTGTAAGATTAATATATTTTAAGAAAAAGTGCAAAAGTGTTTATATGTACTTAAAATCAAAATGTTCATCTGGGCCTTAGATTGCCGTTGAATACAATATCACATACAATTGCAAATTTTACATCTTTTTGTCTCAGAAATTTGTTGCAAATGTCCAGACGAAAGAGACATTCAAGTTGTATTTAACCTTCACATTCTGACCAGACTTGACCATGTTTTAATAATCTGTTCACCCTAGGTTTTGATTTAAATTGGCGGTTGTTTTTTAACATAAAGCCGTAAAATTGACCGTATTTGTACATCAATTATAATGATTTCGAGCCTCATTTGGTTAAACATGTATTTTTTCATATACATGTATTGTTTAATTTGTAAGATTTTCAAAAGAATGATTCCTTGCCAAGATATTATTGTAATAATGGTAATTTATTGTAAAATATTTGAATATAAAAATTTCAATATTTCGAATTAAGCTTAAGATTTCTCAAATAATTATAATAAATTATAAACGCCACCATTTTAAAGGTACAAGTATATATTTTTTTAAATAATATAAACACAAAAGCAATACCGTAACAGTATCATATATTACCGTGTCGTCTTTGAAGTAAAATACTTACCATTTCAGTGCAAATAAATAATGGTTTGACAGCTTAAACACTTTGTACCATTTTCTCAAGTAAATATGACTTGTTCTTTTCTAATGTCCACTTAAACTAATTATCTAATTGAATAATTGAATTCACACTAAATTGTCCTTAAAACACAATATTAGGTCATCTACAACTGCGTGTAAAATTTGAATTAAATTACCATTAGAAACGGTTTATTTCTGTAATGCCTACATCTTTTGATCTGCCGATAGAATACAGGTGAAATATGTTCGCGGTTAAGGAAAAGTGGTCCTCAGGGCGCATTGCATTTGCGCCAATATTTACAAAATACAATCTTTCATTTGCGCCACAAGGTTAATATATTTCATTTGCGCCACAAAAAAAACAAAAAAAAAAACAATTTTTGTAAGGTGTATATAACTGTCTGACAGGTATCATCTATTCTTGACCTTATTTTCATGGTTAAGTTTGTTTCTTAGATACTATAAGCAATAGGTCAACTATAATTAATGCATATATTGATTGTAAGGTGTACATGTCTGTCTGGCATGGTTCATCTGACCTTGTTCTTATTTTCATAGTTCATTGGTCAATGTTTAATTTTCCTGGTTAAGTCTGTTTCTTAGACACTATAAGCAATAGGTCAACTATATTTAGTGTATTGAATGATTGTAAGGTGTACATGTATTTCCCGTTTAGGTTTGTCTGACCTTGACCTCATTTTCTTGGATCATGTTAAGTTTATGTGATACTTGTGGTAAAACTCTAAACTTAGGACTATCAGCATAATGGCAATGGTCAGTAAAGAACGCGAGACATTTCAGCGTGTGCCCTCTTGTTAATTTTGTACCAAAAAACCAGTTTCCATAATATCTATACATTTTTAGTTACTATGACTTGAACTTGGATATGTAACCTTAAATCTTGTATTTTACCATATAATGATCCAATTATGATTGCAATCCCATTATTGTATTTTTTTTTTAGCATGAAAACCACTTTTTGCTTAGATTAAGTCTTTTTTTTTTGTAAGTTACTATGCGGTATGGGGTTTGCTCATCCTTGAAGGTCTTATGGTGACTTATAGTTGCTAATTTATATACTCGTTTTTCCTGTGTGTGTTTGTGTTTAAACTGATAGTCGAATATATTCTATGTTTTTCCCGTCCTATATTTGCATGGTATATTTGCCACTGGAATTATACCAACAACCAAATAACCATGTAAGCAGCCTTCCAATTAATCAATCAATAACTTTAGATCTGGAAATGACGCGAGTTTTCCACATGATAATCTTGTTTAACTAATTGTAGTTCAATTAGTCGAAGTGAAATCATGTACAATTTAATAAAACGATAGCATATTTTAACATTGTAATTAAACCGTGATACTGGTTTCATTTGCGATTATACCACGAATCTCATGTTATGCAGTTTGCTATATACGTGTAATAACACAATACGATTTGTGAGGAATTCGACATTGCAGTCTCTGTGATAATTATGTTATTCTCCTTATCAATCAAACAGTTAGTATAAGAATCGTCGTAGGACATCAAACTGTGATTTATCAGGGTTTTTTCCATGTGAAGTCGGAGTTCGTCAAGGGGAAAATTTATCACCTTTCTTATTTTCTGTATTTCTATCGGACCTTGAGACTTTTTTCCGTGAAAATGGTATATCAGGACTCTAAACCGTATCACAGAAATCTTTAGAACACCTGAATATGTTTTTGTTGTTATTTATTCTATTGTATGCTGATGATACAATAATATTAGCTGAATCAGCAACAGCACTGCAAAAGTGTTTAGATGTATTTGAACAATATTGTAATATTTGGAAACTTTCAGTAAATGTTGAAAAAACTAAAGTGATGGTATTCTCTAAAAGAAAGTACGTTATGATGGATAGTTTTAAACTATATGGTTCAATTATTGAAAGAGTGGAGTCGTACCCCTATCTTAGTTTGCTTTTAAACTAAAATGGGAAATTTGTAATAACGAAAAAGAAGTAAGCAGAACAAGGACAGAAAGCACTTTATGCTCTATATAGAAAGATTATGAATATATATATTCCAGTAGATCTACAGCTTGAGCTATTTGATTCTTTAATTGATCCTATACTTTTATACGGGATCAAAATTTGGGGATATGAAAAATTAGACATATTGGAAACGGTGCACTTGAAATTTTTAAAGAAGGTGCTCTCTGTCCGAAGATCAACGCCAAACTTCGTGGTGTACGGCGAAACAGGTAGATATCCACTAGACATACATGTAAAACTATGTATACTTAATTTTTGGGTAAAACTACTTTCGAATGATTCTAAACTGTCTAGTATTATGTATAAGTTACTGTATGAAATGAATTGTTCAGGAAATATGCAATCAAAATGGTTATCAAATGTGAAATCTATACTGAATGATATAGTATAAAATATTACGTTAAACAAATCTAACAAGACCAATTTGTACAAAATGGCACAGTATCGCTGGAAGTGCCTCGAGAGGGGAACTTTGCTTATCATTTAAAGGGGATTTCTGTCTTGAAGGCTACTAAATAAACAACGCAGAGTACACTTGAGCAAACTGCGATGTTCAAATTTTATAATCCAATTAATCATATGATATATATATGTCACGATATGTGTATTTGTTTGGATCGTTTAAATCATGTGTCAAACAACCGTATGTGACGGTGTGTTTGATGGCTTATATCAAATAATTGACCTGTATATATGTTTATTTCAATTTTTGTTTTGTTATTATACCACTTTTGTCAAGCTGTATATAATGTATATCTGCCTCTTGTAACAGTGTACAGTCAGGATCCTACTTCGTCAAAATTATCTCCCCATTACGCCAGTTCA
Source organism: Mytilus edulis (assembly GCF_963676685.1). NCBI lineage: Eukaryota > Metazoa > Mollusca > Bivalvia > Mytilida > Mytilidae > Mytilus > Mytilus edulis. Next base: position 32,357,161 of record NC_092356.1, read on the forward strand.
TTTTCACAATCGTAGAAATGGAAGCCATTGTAGGGATGACGCGCTACCAATTTTGCTCTTTGAAACCGATAAATTTATCCACATTGCACCAATACGATCCTTATATGTCAGTTATATTTTAAAAGACAACTGTATCAGCTAGCTAATGAGCATTAGTTAATGATCTTGTCAGCATTGATTCAACTTAAAACTATTGTCTGATCGGTTGTCAGGTGGAATTTTCGAAAAATCATAAACATTTAAACTAGATTTTTTTAGTGGTTGAAGACTATAAACCATAGTTATCACACACAAAAAATTTGAATTTTTCGAAGATATGCATTTTCATCATCCAACTTGTAAGACTGTCGTCAAGTACTTTCAGTAAAAAAATAGCTATTCGAACACACCTTCTCTGTTTTTGTGACTCATTAGATAGGTATTTCACTTGACCCATATCTTTCATCTTTTAGTACTGTTATTTTTTTGTGTTATAAAGTCAACCTGTAGCTTTAATATATAAAAATGATAGAATCTGAAGCGAGACGATGTATGAAATATTCTTACTTTGTACGATACCAAGACAAAATATTCAACTCAAACACGCCCTAACATAAAAAGGTGCACTCGATTTTCTCTTTTCGATACAATTGTTACCTATTTTTTGGAATTTTTTCTTCAGTCACATAATGGAAAGGCAGAAACGAAAATTACTGAACTAATAGATTGATATGTTTTCCGATGTAAATGGTGTTTTTAAAATAAAACACCTCGTTATTGAGAAGAAAATCGCAGTTTTGTTTGTTTCTATTAACTTTTAAAAATTTTGTCAACATAGTAAACAATACAGTAAACATTTATCGCCTTCTCTAACAAAGAGCTTCGATTCTTTTGTTCTATTTCAACCTGGTTTCCTACTGTGTAAACTGTCAGAGTGTACAATCAAATCTTGTTACAAATCTTAATGTAGTGTCAGCAGACTGTAGATTCAATAATTTTTTTTTTCACGGAACCATAATGCTAGATACTAAAAATACGGTGTAAATGTAATATATTTATTATGAATATTACACTAAATAAAATGAAAATGTATTTTCTGTACTAAATATATAAAACATGTTAAATTGTTTGGCCTTGGGAAATCACTCAAATATCTGAAAAATAATTTTGCTCCAGCACTTTGTCAGCAAGCGATTCTTTCGTGGAAAGTACACCAGCTGACAATCCATTCTGTCGTGGAAAGTACACCAGCTGACAAGCCACTACGCTCAACTTGAACAACACAACTGACAAAAGAATGACAAAGCGAAGCTTCATCTGACAGCCCATAAGTAGCAGTGGACCTGCCCCCGCATGACGGTGGGCTACAATGTTTTCAAGTGTTGAGTTGAGGTTGGAGATGTTAAATGAAAAATGCTTGGAAAATGAATGAAAATTATGAATGATAAGTGAAATATTTCAAAAGGTTCACTTGTTGAGTTCTTTCCCTTTTCATTGACATATTGAAGGTAAATCATGAGGTGGGGGAGAATGGAGGTTGTTTTGAGAATAAGTTTTAAAAGTTGTTGTCACAATGAGCAATTACTTAGACTGTGATTCAACTTGTGTTTCACGTAACATATTAATTATAAAACTGGAAGCACGCAACTTTTTCTAACCTATATGTTTTGTGACCTCTTAACCGATATTTAATGTCGAATAACGGATTATGCAGAAAGGGTTAAGAAAAGTCAACAACACCATTTAACAGCTGGGAATAATCAACTCGTCTATAGCTATAAACCATGATTAATTTATGCAATTCTATAATCTACCACTATAACGTCATTAGGTCTTGGAGAGTTGTCTCAATTGCAATCACATTTATATATTTTTTTAGTCAGAGTGCCCTAAGAGAACCACCGATTTACGGTAGAAAACTGACAATCGGTACGAAAGATGAATTTTTGTTTACAAAATATATTTCTTTTTTAAATTATTGTTCATTATAATTATGTGCAGTTTCTTTTAAGGCAAAACAAATGGTTTGTAACAGTTTCCTGTTGCATGCTCCTAAAAAATAAAATTGGAAGGTCAAGGTATTATTCAATTAACCTTTTAAATTAGTCTTATCATGAAGTTCGTTGAACAGTTGTTTAAAGGTCTTTGAGAGTGTGAAACTGTCATAAAACGCTTGCATATCATGTTATCAGTAAAGAAAATTATATATATTGATCATGGTAATTAAGTTAAGTTTCATTTAAGACCAACCAAAGAAAATAGGAGAGTTTTGCATGCTCCAAAAAAAATCATGAAGATCTTTGAACAGTTGTCCAAATAATTTTGAGTGTGGAACTGTTATGAAACGTTTCTATATCAGGTTTATGGGTGTCACATGTGGAGCAGGATCTGTTTACCTTTAATAATTTCCGGAGCACCTGCTATCAACCCCAGTTTTTGTTAGGTTTCGTGTTGCTTAGTCTTTAGTTTTCTATGTTTTTTTTTTCTATGTGTTTTGTGTACTATTGTTTGTTTATTGGTCTTTTTTTCTTGTTTTAGACATGGCGTTGTCTGTTTATTTTCGACATATGAGTTTGAATATCCTTCTATTATCTTTCGCCTCTCTCTCTTATGGTTCCATTTCATCAACTGAACTGTGAGCACACCCGTTATCTTTGGCATGACATAGAGTTTGTCATATCTGCACACTACCGTAACAGTTCGCATTTATATCATAAACGCCTCAAGAATCCCTGATATTGCATGGGAAAAAAATCACAAAACAGGAGAAAGTATACTATGAAAAAATGTACGAAAAATAGATTTAGATAATTTAAAAGTCTGGAAGAGGTTAATGTCAATCTAGAATTTTTCAGAAAATTGGATTATACCAAAACATCCACAATCATATTCATTCATCGGGTGAGTCGAATTAAATTTACGCCAATCCTAAGAAAAACTTTCAATTCAATTACGATTAACAGAAAGAAGATTTCCGATTATGTTATTATGATGATTGTAAGAAAATTTCTATAATGAATAATTCTTTACTAAACCGAACCCTAGGCATTAAACGATTATAAATATCAATGGGAGAAGATGTGTGGTATACGTCAATAAAAGAAATTGAGACTAAACCATTAATCAAACTTTCTTCATTTTAATAAGTTACTATATACACTGCGGAATAATTCCAAGATGTAAGATTAACCTAGATGTGTTACTAGTAAAGTTTTTTTGTTATGCAGAGATTGCAGGAAACAGCCGTGTCTTAACTTGATTTAATATATGTAAAACCTTAATTATCGAGACTTAGGAATAGCAAAATCTCGCTTCATTTATTTTTTATTTGATCAATTTTGTTATGAACAAATATAAATTAAGCCTGCCAGTGAAATGCAGTTCCGCGAGGTTATCACCTTCTTGGTAGCCAATAATTCTCAGTACTAATATGTAAATACGGATATTTTTGTATTGAAATTTGTTGTTTCAAACTTTTTGAAATCCTTTTAAATTCCGGAATGTATTTATTTCTCTTATGCAAAGCCCGCATTTTTGTCCGGTTTGGTCGGCTTCGCATTTGGTCTTTCTGGTTTTATCATCACTCCAACGTTTGGTTTAGGTTTTGGATTTTCAAAGGTTTAAGCCTCGAACATCATGGAAAGTAACATAAATTTGTCATTTCAGAATTTGATAAAAACAAAATTGAGAATGGAAATGGGGAATATGTCAAAGAGACAACAACCCGACCAAAGAGCAGACAACAACCGAAGGCCACCAATGGGTCTTCAACGCAGCGAGAAAATCCCGCACCCGGAGGTGGTCCTCAGCTGGCCCCTTAATAAAATGGTGTACTTGTTCAGTGAAAATGGACGTCACACTAAAATTAAAATAACATACAAGACTAAAAAAAGGCCAGAGGCTCCTAACTTGGAACAGGCGCAAAAATGCGGCGGGGTTAAACATGTTTTGTGAGATCTCAACCCACCCTCTATACCTCTAGCCAATGTAGAATAAAGAAACACATAGCAATACGCACAGTAAAACTCAATTTAAAAGAAGTCCGAGTCCGATGTCAGAAAAGGTAACAAAAGAAACTATGCAAAATGACAATGATACATAAATTAACAAAGGACTACTAGCAGTTACTGACAAGCCAGCTCCAGACTTCAATTAAACTGATTGAAAGATTATGTCTTCATCATATGCATACTGGGTAGTATTTTAAAAGTTTACACAAAAACGTTATGATTGGTTTAATACGTTTTTAACAATGGAAATTCGACCAATGCCGTGACGTTATGCTTATTGTAGGGTACGAGCAATACAATTATAGTCCTTTAGATTCTGAAACGGCCATACATATCTATTGCAGTAAATTTAGTACCTTTAATGTTATAAGAATTTGAGAAAGTTTCGATTAATTTTGAATTGCGGATTGAAATTGGTACCCCAGATAAAGCAATGACAAACTTATTGATCTACTTAGGGAAACCTCCACATTAATTCTGGTATTCTGACAACCACCAACACAGTATGAAAAGGTATAAAATACCCACACATTATAGACAGTCACTGACAACCCAGTAAAGACATAGTATAGTTTTGGACTGACAACTATCAACACAGTATAGACAGTCACTGACAATAGAGTAAAGACATAGTATAGTTTTGGACTGACAACCATCACCACAGTATAGACAGTCACTGACAATCCAGTTAAGACATAGTATAGTTTTGGACTGACAACTATCAACACAGTATAGACAGCCACTGACAATCCAGTAAAGACATAGTATAGTTTTGGACTGACAACCATCACCACAGTATAGACAGTCACTGACAATCCAGTAAAGACATAGTATAGTTTTGGACTGACAACTATCAACACAGTAAAGACAGCCACTGATAATCCAGGAAAGACATACTATAGTTTTGGACTGACAACCATCAATACAGTATAGACAGTCACTGACAACCCAGTAAAGACATAGTATAGTTTTGGACTGACAACTATCAACACATTATAGACAGCCACTGACAACCGAGTGTAAACAGTCTGCCAACTGAAAACACTGTATTGACAGGATATGATAAGAAGTTACACAGTATAGACAGTAATTGAACACCCAGTAAAGACATGGTATAGTTTTGGAATAACAACTATCAACACAGTTTAGACAGCCACTGACAACCCAGTAAAGACATTCTGCCAACTGAAAAAGACTGTATTGATAGGATATGATGACAACCAGTAACATAGTAAAGTCAGGTTAATATGACAACTGGCAATAACATATTGACAGGCACTTACACTTGACAACATCATAAGACAGGGTCTGATAGCTGACAAAAAAACATAATTATTGTCTGATAATCGGTTTACCACATTGAATGCAGATTATTTTGATGGGTAATTTCAAGAATTAAATTTAGTTCTGTGTTTTAACGGCTAGGAAAAAACCGTTCATGAAACCGATCTAAATTAAATGCTGGTTAAAACTGGTTATCACACCTGTTATCGTTTCTTTTCAATTTCTCTTTGCTTAGATTTCGACGTCCGACATTAATGATAGATAATATATTCCTCTAACTATAATGCTGACTTTAATTATTTGTTTGATGAGATGTATTGATTATTGTACTATTGTCATTTAAGGGGGCTCGCGGGTCTAAATGAAATTTTTTATTTAATATAGGATTTCTCTATATTTTTCTATAAATGAACTTTATCTTATACTTAATAGAAAAATGAAATAAAAAAATGGGGTCACCGTTCATTTTCGCTCACAATCTGCCTTCGAAAGGAGCATACATTTTTGTTAATGTCCTTTTTTTCTGTTGAACTAATAGGAGAAATAGCGGCAATATCGAAATAAAAAAAGAACTAAATTACAGAAATCACTAAAATTTTACAGTTATTTAGTCTATGTACAGCTTATTCGAAAACAACAATAAAAAATATAGGTCACCGATGAGTAAAAAAAGATATTTCAATTTTATGCCAAAAAATGGCATTTTTGCACCAAAGGGAGATAATTTGAAGCTTTTTCAATGACATCTAAACACTGTGCGGGACAAATTTGCCATTCCGGTATCGGCAAATCTGACTTTGTCGGTTTACAAGATATCAAAAAAATATTTTGTCCAGTGATAGATTATTGAAAAATTAAAAAAATGCCATATGTCCCAACTTGTCACTGTTGTCACTCTTGTCACTGCAGCTGATTAAAAGTACATTTCCCATGGGAAATTTGATAATTCCCATGGGAATATTAGAATTTCCCATGGGAACATTGAAAGTTCCCATGGGAAAAATTACTTTTCCCATGGGAAGTTTAGAGTTCCCATAGGAACTTTAAAGTTCCCATGGGAACATAAGTAAATTGTTTGTTCCCATGGGAAGTTCTAAATTTCCCAAGGGAAACTTTAAATTTCCCAAGGGAACTTTTCTTCCCAAGGGAACTCCTTTTCTTCCCATGGGAAAATACTTTTCCCATGGGAACAATATTTTTTCCCATGGGAACAATATTTTTTCCCATGGGAACAATATTTTTTCCCATGGGAACAATAATTTTTCCCATGGGAACAATAATTTTTCCCTTGGGAACAATATGTTTTCCCATGTGAACAATAATTGTTCACATGGGAAGTGATATAACTAAAAAGAAAACATAAAAAAAATCCTCTAATTGCATGAGTGAAGCAATTTCACAAAACGGACTAAGTTATTATGGGTACAAGTATTTCTTTGAATCTTAATTGTAGAAATATATAATTGTGTGTTCTACGATTTTTGTCTTGGCATGCTTAATTGAAAGTAAATCACTACGTGTCAAAAATTTAACTACTATAAATTCAGAAATTATTGCTGTTTTTATTATTGTGAAAATAGTGACAGGGTTAAAATCACAATAATATACACTTGCATATTGAAATTTTTTATGAACTAAACAGGATTATTCTAAATTTTGCACACAAAAAAATGATGAAATTGAAAAAAAATCGCACTTACAATTGCTAGCAATAATTTCTGAATTTTCAGTATATAGTTTTGCATATATAGCTTTCACACCATTGCACACAGTGTCTTATGTTTATCCATTTGAATGTTTTTGTGTTTTTGTCATGCAGACATTTAAATGTTGATAGGTCTTGCTCATTGTTGACGGCTGTTCAGTCACTGGCTGAAAATACCTTTATCTCTGGTTTTTAGTTGTCTCATTGGCAATCACATACCATATCCTTACTTAATTTCAACACTTCTTAATTTAAGTTATATACATTTGAGAATATCATTTTCAAAAAGACAAAACATTACAATTGGTATAACAAATAAGGCACTTGTGTTTTAATATTTCATCTTTCACTGAGATAACACCATCAAGTAAAATGTGTAAAACAAAAACAGAAAATTAAACAAACAGCAATAAAATAACTCAAGCAAGTGTCAATAAACCTGCACAAATAACATGAATAACATATCTAAGGTCATAAGCAAGTGACAATAAAACATACAGCAATAATATATCTAAGGTCATAAGCATAAACATGCAGCAATATAATACATTGTATATCTAAGGTCATAAGCAAAAGACAATCAACATACAGCAATAGTATATCTAAGGTCATAAGCATAAACATGCAGCAATAATATATCTAAGGTCATAAGCAAGTGACAATCAACATACAGCAATAATGTATCTAAGGTCATAAGCATTTAAAAAAAACATGCAGCAATAATATATCTAAGGTCATAAGCAAGTGACAATCAACATACAGCAATAATGTATCTAAGGTCAAAAGTATAAACATGCAGCAATAATATATCTAATTTCATAAGCATAAACATACAGCAATAATATATCTAAGGTTCTCTGATATTTGTCCTAAAAATGTTTGGCTCTAGCACCACTGTTGAAAAAGTAATGCCCCTTTTTTCAACAATTTCCTCAGAGGAAAAAGGGTTTTCCTCAAGGGAAAAAGATTTCCCTTAGGGAATTTGCTGCATAATTATTTCCTTTGAGGAAATTCTTTTTCTTTTGAGGAAATTTGCCGCTTCAAATTTTCCTTTAAGGAAATTTCCTCTAAGGAAATCATTGTTCTTCAAATTTCCTCTAAGGAAATTTCTGAACATCAAATTTCCCTTAAGGAAATGTTTTTCCTCTATAAAAATTTCATAACAGTACAAACATTGACAAACAGTATAAATATATTTTCTCCTAGACTGAATTATTGATCATGTTGATACAAAAGATTATATAAAATAAACACTTTTCATGTCAAATTAACTTGTCTTCTGTTTCAGCTGCTGTGTATAATTATTCTACCCCCTACATAACAGTTCAGTGCATAAATAATTCCATTCACAAGACATCTTCCTTCAATTGGTTGAATAAATTTTGGCAACTTGTTCTTCAAACATCTTCTCTGTATATTTGATATGATGGAGAGCCATGTACATAATATTATGTACATAAATGGATAACGCATGTGTTTATTTCGACAACAAACATGACAAAGACACTATTTTTTTTCTGAATTTCTCCATAATCCATCAGTGAATATGTAGGTTGTTACATTTTACACCATTGTGTCCTTGTGCATCTTTGATAGTACTCCATTTTGTTTATAGCAATTTTGTAGAATTTTTTCTATTTCTTTTTCCAGAAAAACACACAATTGAGTTCATTTCACATTAATTAATCCAATTAGCACATTATGTAGAAAAGTATTAACAAATAAGTTCCCTCTTCAGTATAGACTTGCAGGACCTGACGATGATCAAAAAAACCAAGATATCTGACCTATAAATACACAAAATAAAAATAAAAAGTTATAAACATGATAAATGGAGAAAAAAACAGCAATATAAATAGGCTTATTTTATCATGTTTTAATTAAAGTCATAAGAAACCTCAAATTAAAAAAAAATATGTATAATAATTATGTTTTTTTACTTATTTTTAATTGCTTGCTTCCAGGAAGCAATTCGCCGATACATATTTTCCATATACATAGTGACCCGAGCGTAACCCTCCTCGTAAAAATCCGGTGACCACAATATGCAAGGGTCTGTCATTGAAATAAACAAATAGCTGATTATACATGTTAAACACGTGCTCAATACCCATGCTTTTTGTGATTTGTTTACTATAAGGTGGCAATCGGTAAAACTCAGCTTCAAAACACGGCATTTAATGAGCAGCATTATTTGTTAAATCATAACAAACAGAGAGAAAAAAAAATTGACGATTTATATGATATACTTGTGAAAATAATGATAAATCGTGTACAGAGGACTAAGTTTATGATGTATACATGCATTGGTTCAAAAGTTGGACAAACTTTATTTTTCATCACTCACTCGTTTCATATGACTTTAACATTTGAAAAACTTTCATTTGATATTCTTACTTGTCATGCTTTATATGAGTTCTCTTATTTCAGTGCTTTGTGTCCAAGATTTAATATTCGTTGTTTAGTGCCTTGCAGTGATATTTAAAGTTTAGCCACTTGCAAAAGTTGTTATAGAATGTTCATATGCTGTGTTATTTGAACCACTGTCCTATATTATGGTCAGGTAAGAGGTTGAGTGCTCACAGACATGATATTTTTTTATTAATTGTTATTGTTTTTGAACATGTTGAACTAAATTGGATTGTTTAAATCTTTTCATGTTGGGATCTTTATTGGCTGACCTATAAAGGAAGTGTTGTCTCATTATTGAAGGCCAGCCCATCATTGGCCTTTAATTTCTTGCATCCACTTCTTTGAACTCTGGTGGATAAGTCACTCATTTACCATACCACATCTTCTTATTTTTATAAGAGTCATCATTCAAAGGCAATTATTTTTATCATGTTTATTACTGTAATTCAGAAATTATCCAGAGGTTTTTAGTAATGCGATTAATGTGACTGGGTGAGTATCGCAAAAATAAGAAATCATATTTTGATAACAGAAACATATATATATCATGTATATACATGATATATAATTGATGCAGATTTTTTTTGTAATCACAATAAGTTGTCCATTCCCTGAAAAATCACAATAATAAAGGCAAGCAATAATTTCTGAATTTACAGTATATAGAAGTGGTCTTACCATTTAGGCCTTGTTGTATTCTATTTATCTTGTTTTGTCGCTCATTTCTATTGAAACTGTTTATATTTTTCATTATTTTTCTATATTTCTTGTCCTATAAAACATAAAAAGGGTAAAAACTATTATTAAACATCAGTATTTTCTTTATATACAATATTTAATAAGAATGGAATATTTGTGCTATTTCATTTCACAAACTTTTTGTCAGTCATGACTTTCAAAGACTTTCACCCTGGTCAATAGTTTAAAAAACAAACATTCCCATACTTTTTCTTGGTGTTCGTACTAATTTTTCATTGGACAACAAAAACATGATTCAACTATTCTTCTATGATTTGTTTTGCTTGACTACCTTAAACTCTGAAATATTGTTTACACTGTATAATCTGTATGTGTCTCACTCGTCAAAATTTCAAATTAATATATAAATAACCAATAAGAATGCTATGCATGGCTCAGCTTGATACAAACGTACACTTTAAACCCTGAACAGTTGGAGCAAGTATGGACACAACATTCAATTCAAACTTTTCTCCATTGGTTAGAGGTATAGGGGGAGGGGGAGATCTCACAAACATGTTTAACCCCGCCGCATTTTGCGCCTGGCCCAAGTTAGGAGCCTCTGGCCTTTGTAAGTCTTGTTTTATTTTTATTTTAGTTTCTTGTGTACACTTTGGAAATTAGTATGGCGTTCATTATCACTGAACTAGTATATATTTGTTTAGGGGCCAGCTGAAGGACGCTTCCGGGTGCGGGAATTTCTTGCTACATTGAAGACCTGTTGGTGACCTTCTGCTGTTGTTTTTTTATTTGGTCGGATTGTTGTCTCTTTGACAAATTCCCCATTTCCATTCTCAATTTTATGGATACAACTCTGAATTGTAAATTTGGATTGTGATTCAATAGTTGATGCAGCATAGGTTTCTGACATTGAATGAATGTGGTCCAAGTACTTAAAAATTTTAAATTGACAATTAACCTCTAAAATGGTCCAATATTCAAAATCTTAATACATGGTTAGATGCAGCATATCAACATGATCAAAGAACCCAAATAATTCATTATTTGATGAAATCAAATAAAGTTCAATTTTGGACCCTTTAGATCTCAATGTGGACCAATTTGTTAACGGGCCAAAATATCAAAAATCTAAATGAATGGTTAGATTCAGCATATCAAAGAACCCCATATATTCAATTTTTTGGAAATCAAACAAAGTAAAATATTGGACCCCAATTTGGACCAACTTGAAATTTGGGCCCATACTAAAAATCTAAGTAAATATTCAGATTCAGCATATTAACATGATTAAAGAACACCAAGAATTTAAATATTATTAAAATCAAAATAAGTTTAATTTTGGACCCTTTGAACCTTAAGATAGACCAATTTAAACAGGACCAAAAAACTAGGAAGCTTAATACACAGTTAGATTTGGAATATATATATCAAAGAACCCCAATAATTCAATTTTCTATAAAATCAAACAAAGTTTAATATTGGCCCCTTTTGGCCCCTAATTCATGTAATTTCTAAACTCTGGACAAAAACTCTGGTCACAAACCCTGTGTTTGAGTTTCATAGATTTCTGTTAACTTATACTAAAAGTAATTATGCGAAAACCAAGTGTCTTCGGACTACGACGACTACATGATAAAATTAAGAATGGGAATGGGGAATGTGTCAAAGACCCCCCTTTTTTGGACTATCAATGCATTTGAATGGGGACATGTAATTACCCCCCCCCCCCTTTTTGTCCTGGGTTAGGACCCCCCTTTTTAAAATGACTGGATCCGCCCCTGAAGGGTCTATCATTAAGTTTGACAACTTCAGACATACTACTTTACCAAAAAAATTGACACATTTCATCCAATTTAATTCATTCTTTACTTGCTATTTCATCCATAATATTTTAAAGAAAGAAATTTGGAAGGAGTATCATTTTAATTTGCAAGTTATACACTATCCAAACTAGAGACCTAATAGAGTAGATATATACTTGACTAAGGGAGCTACCATTTGATTTTTATGGGGGGGGGGGCTAGGATGAAAAATTTTATCCTGCATTTTTTTTTAGCTGTAATCTCTGTCCTGCCTTTTTATTTTTCACTCTGTTCATTCCTGCCTTTTTTTTTTTTTTAGTTTATCCTGACTTTTTTTACCTAAATTGTCGTCCTGACTTTTTTGCTAGTGTCTCATCCTGCCTTTTTTTTTCTCAAACAGTCAGGGGACTTACTTAAATGAGTGATTTTCTAAATCACTGATTTAAGTAACATTTCCATAAAGGTTGGAAGTTAGAGTTGTCTTTCTTTAATAATCACCTATTTAAGTAGTACAAATTAATCACTAGAAGAAGTGATTTAATTTTATTGTAGCTTTAAATATAGAATACTAATGATCCAGGGACTAATTATGTTTCTAAACTTATCAGAACCAACATCTGTGTTGTCTAGGATGACCAGGTCATTTCAGGTGATGACCTTGTACTGAATCTAGGATAATGACATAAAAATCACTTGTTTAAGTATCAGACCTCAATTTCCTTCCCAAAAATCACTTCTTTAAGTATCATTCTTTTAATTATCCCTACTAATTTCAACACCCCTGAACAGTGAGATTTTTATTGCAACAGTAGAATTTTATTACATAATCTGAAAGATGAAACCTTGAACTTCACAGGAAAAATACTCCCACTGCTGGGAAAAATCTTTGAAGAAAGTATCAGTTCATTATGTAAAGCCATTATTAAAGCATTTTTTCAACTAAAATAGAATTTTCAGCTAAATGATAGCATCAAAGGCAGAAACCTTTCTACTTAAAAGAAGCAAAAAGTTTATTTTTTTTTAATAGTACTAATTAAAAGATATTATTTAAACCAGATGTGTTTAAAATTTGGAAAAAAATACAAAATTTTAATTTGTGACAAAACCACAATTTTGCTACTCGAATAAGTGATTTAAGAGGGTGGTAAAGGGTTAATTTCGTGCAACGTTTTCCGCCTTTTTAATTCACGTGTTTTCGTGTTTTGAAGTTTTATTTCTCGTTTTCTCGTGTTTGGCTCGACGTGCGTGCCTCGTGTTCTCCTTTATTTATTTTCCGTGTTTCGTGTCGGTACTCTTAATTTCTCGTGCTTGTCCTGCATATGATTAAAAGTAAGGCCGGGATGAAATTCAAAGCCCCGCCCGGTGTCATATGGTATTTTGAACCCCCTAAAAAGTGAACCCGGGGTCAAAATACCATGCGGTAAAATGACCCCGGGGTCATTATACCGCATGGTATTTTGACCCCGGGGTCATTTTTCACATATGGTATTTTGAACCCCCCTGCGGTATATTGAACCCCCCTGTTTTTGATAAAAAGTATTGCAGATAATCTAATTTACAATTTATTGGCTATCATTTTTTTTAATTTGTGGTTTTAAGTAGGGGGTTCAATATACCGCAGGGGGGTCAAAATACCATGGCTAAGCAAAATTTTCAAAATATCTTTTTCCAGCATTTTTAACACATACAAACCACTTATTGGAGTATTATAACTATGTTAAGGAGTTAGAATAGCTTGAATTTTTGAAATTGAAGGTCTATAGTAGGGGGTTCAATATACCGCAGGGGGGTCAAAATACCATGGCTAAGTAAAATTTTCAAAATATCTTTTCCAGTATATTAAATACATACAAACTACTTATTGGAGTATTACAACTATGTTAAGGAGTTAGAATAGCTTCAATTTTTGAAATTCAAGGTCTATAGTAGGGGGTTCAATATACCGCAGGGGGGTCAAAATACCATGGCTAAGTAACATTTTCAAAACATCTTTTCCAGAATATTAAATACATACAAACTACTTATTGGAGTATTACAACTATGTTAAGGAGTTAGAATAGCTTGAATTTTGAAATTGAAGGTCTATAGTAGGGGGTTCAATATACCACAGGGGGGTCAACATACCATGGCTAAATAAAATTTTTAAAATATCTTTTCCAGTATATTAAATACATACAAACTACTTACTGGAGTAATATAACTATGTTAAGGATTTAGAATAGCTTGAATTTTTGAAATTCAAGGTCTTTAGTAGGGGGTTCAATATACCGCAGGGGGGTCAAAATACCATGTCTAAGTAAAATTTTCAAAATATCTTTTCCAGTTTATTTAATACATACAAACTACTTATTGGAGTAATATAACTATGTTAAGGAGTTAGAATAGCTTCAATTTTTGAAATTGAAGGTCTATAATAGGGGGTTCAATATACAGCAGGGGGGTCAAAATACCATGGCCAAGTTAAAATTTTACAAATATCTTTTCCAGTATATTAAATACATACAACTACTTATTGGAGTATTACAACTATGTTAAGGAGTTAGAATAGCTTCAATTTTTGAAATTCAAGGTCTATAGTAGGGGGTTCAATATACCGCAGGGGGGTCAAAATACCATGGCTAAGTAAAATTTTCAAAATATCTTTTCCAGTTTATTTAATACATACAAACTACTTATTGAAGTATTATAACTATGTTAAGGAGTTAGAAATAGCTTGAATTTTTGAAATTCAAGGTCTATAGTAGGGGGTTCAATATACCGCAGGGGGATCAAAATACCATGGCTAAGTAAAATTTTCAAATATCTTTTCCAGTATATTAAATACATACAAACTACTTACTGGAGTAATATAACTATGTTAAGGATTTAGAATAGCTTGAATTTTTGAAATTCAAGGTCTTTAGTAGGGGGTTCAATATACCGCAGGGGGGTCAAAATACCATGGCTAAGTAAAATTTTCAAAATATCTTTTCCAGTATATTAAATACATACAAACTACTTATTGGAGTATTACAACTATGTTAAGGAGTTGGAATAGCTTGAATTTTTGAAATTCAAAGTCTATAGTAGGGGGTTCAAGATACCGCAGGGGGGTCAAAATACCATGGCTGAGTAAAATTTTCAAATATCTTTTCCAGTTTATTTAATACATACAAACTACTTATTGAAGTATTATAACTATGTTAAGGAGTTAGAATAGCTTGAATTTTTGAAATTCAAGGTCTATAGTAGGGGGTTCAATATACCGCAGGGGGGTCAAAATACCATGGCCAAGTAAAATTTTCAAAATATCTTTTCCAGTTTAT